>NC_071277.1:10894823-11007323 GCF_023375685.1 Ictalurus furcatus | reverse complement strand
ATGTTAATCTGTGCAACATGTTTCTCTGTTGACACAGGGCTCTGCCTTGTACCTCTCTAGAGATTTATCTGTGGCCAGTACCTCTTCATCAGACTCTGACTCTGATCCCATGAGTAGGAGGGCCATTTCTTCTTTGGTGGCTCTGGCTCCACTTTTTCTCCAGAGGTCTGTGGTGCAGGTTCTCTATCCTTCAGCATCTCACTCAGCTTTTGCCACACCTCTCCCCTCTCTGCTCTGGGCAAGCACCTAAGGTTTTTGAACCCAGGATCTAGAGTGGTTGCCACCTTTAACCAAAACAGGTTTGAGTTCTCCTTTCGCCCGTTGAGGTCCTTTGTGAATGCAGCCTTGAAGCGCGCTATGTAGGCAGGGTCAACATCAGAGACCTCCATTGTACGCAGGAGATGACACAGTGCTGTAGCACCACGGAGCAGGATACATACTTTTCACCACCTAGGAGCTCAGTGATGTACCTACAGTACCTACCTTTCAGCTCTGCTGTGTTTGCGGGACTGTGTCTGAATTGTCCTACTATTTTAAAGCACTTGGCTTAAACGCTGTCAAATCTGCTGTCCCGTAAAGCCACGGTGATCACACTTTGTGTCACATGCGTACATGCTCGAATGGTAGACTCCTTGCAGCGGCAATTATATTGCGAGCGCTGTCTGTTCCTATAGTTGTGACCTTGCCCAATGATCTCCCACTCATTTGCAACTTTGAGAAACTGGCTAGCGCATGCTTCGGCAAAATGCCTTTCTTCTGTTTTTAACATGCCTAAAGTGAATGAGTGCTGTCAGCTGTCATCGATTATGTGTGCTGTTACACCGAGGTAGTTATGGTTACTTACTGATGTCCAGTGGTCTCCAGTAAGTGCAACAAAAGTACCTTCTGCCAACTGCGTCACTCTCTTTACTTTAACTTTTTCAGCGTCGTACAGTTCATGTATTCTCGTAACAATAGATCCATTTAGCGATTGTGCTATTTAGCTTTGCTGTTGTCATTTTGTTGACAAACTTGCCCCGGTTGCACTCCGCCAGTGTCGTTTGACGAGCACGGCTTGTTGACCCTGTCTCAGCACTAGCATCTTTGCTAACATCAGCAAAAATGTGTTTCACCTGAAGATGGTACTTCAAGCTTGTCGTGCTTCGGTGGAAGGACAGTTCATCACTGCAATATGTGCACATAACTTTGGTTTTATCAAAACTTCCATCTGGAAGATTTTTTAACGAAACTTGCCGTTCAGCAGAGTGGACACCGTCTCCTATAACGGGAAGAAGTTTGGGTCAAACTTAATTGTCAAATGATTAATTTGTGGTAAAAAAATAATAACACAATTTTTTTTTGATTAATCGCATGCGTTAATGCATTAATGTTGACAGCCCTAAAATATATATATAATTTCACAGCAAAATAATAAATAAATTATGGCATAATATGCAATAGAAAACAAAAAGAAATGCAAATTTTGTAGGCAGACAAGGCAAGAAAACCACTTGTGTCAGGGACAGTAGTGGGAAATGATGCACAATACACAATGTTTGGTGAAGCTGCATAATTTTTTTTAAGCGGTCAGCACCTGTTTTACATAATAATCCTATGGAGTAGACTGTGTTTTCAGCGACCATGAGTTTCTTTTGGGACGCTCTCAACTGCATTTTGGAACAGCATTTTTTCATGTGTGTGTGTATGTATGCATGTACACACATTGTGTGTGTGTGTATATATATATCTATATAGATAGATAGATAGATACACACACAGATTATATATGTGTATGCACGTGTGTGTGTGCATATACAGTGAGGGAAATAAGTATTGCACGCATCAACATTGTTTTCAGTAAATATATTTACAGTGAGGCTATTCACATGAAATTTTCACCAGACATCAGTATTAACTCAAGAAATCCGGAAATATAAAGAATTTACAACATTAAAGTCCATAAATAAAGTTATGTGTAAAAGTGGAATGACACAGGAAAAATGTATTGAACACGTTAACTGAAATTTATTTAATACTTATTGGAGAAGCCTTTGTTTGCAATCTTCAAGACGTTTCCTGTATGAAGAAATTAATCGGCCGCAGTATTCAGGTGTGATTTTGGCCCATTCTTCTAAACATATTGTCTTTAAATCTTGTTCAGTTGGATTTCCAGTCAGGTGGGCCATTCTAACGCCTTGATTTTTTTTTTTCTCTGAAACCAATTGAGGGTTTCCTTTGCCGTATGCTTTGGATTGTTGTCCTGCTGGAAGGTCCACCCATGTCTCATCTTCATCATTCTGGTGGATGGTAGCAGTTTCTCCTCAAGAATATCCCGGTAAAGGGCTCCAATCATCCTTCCTTCAATTATATGAAGTCTGCCAGTACCATGAGATGAAAAACAGCCCCACAATATGATGCTTCCACCTCCAAACTTCACTGTTGATGTGCAGTGCCATTTCTTCTCCAAACATGGTGTATAGTATGACCAGATTACACTCTCCCATTATTTCATAGGCTTGTCCAAATGAATTGTAGCAATCTTTAAACGAGCTTTGACGTGCCTTTTTCTTTAGTAATGGAGTCTTGCGGGGTGAGTATGAGCAGTGGAGTGCCTTGCCTATTGTTTTCTCTGTGACGATGGTACCTGCTGCCTCCAAGTGTTTCTGGAGCTCTTTCCAAGTGGTCCTTGGCTCTTGGGCTACTCTGACTATTCTTCTGACTCCCTGGACAGAAATCTTGCGAGGAGCTCCTTTGCATAGCCGGTTGATGACAGACTAATTCCACTTGCAGATTATGGCCCCAGTGGTGCATACTGGAGGATTCAGAAGTTTTTGAAATATGTCTGTATCCAATTCCATCAATATGCTTTGCAACAATAAGGTTGAGAAGGTCTTTTGAGAGCTCTTTGCTTTTACCCATCAAGAGATGTTTCTTGTGTGACACCTTGGTAACGAAAAGCCTTTTTGTAGACCATCAATTTACTAACCCAGCTGATATTAATTTGCACAGATAGGAGGTATAATTACTTACGATTCCAGCTGGTTCCTTGCCTTACCTTGCCTTGGTGAATTGCTTTTTCTTAGCGTGTTCAATACTTCTTTCCTGTGACATTCCACTTTATTACACACAACTTTATTTATGGATTTAATGTTGTGAATTCTTTATATTTATATTTATATATATATATATATATATATATATATATATATATATATATATGTATATGTGTGTGTGTGTGTGTGTGTGTGTATAGTTATTATAACATTGCTAGTGCAATATTGATATTGCATCCACAAAAATTACTCCCTAAACAATTACTCCCTAATACTTCATTTATTCTTTGTTGAGGCTTACCTTATCAATGTTTTGCAACTTGTTTATCCGAGTCGATGGTTGTAACTACCATCCCGAGGTTAATTTAATGATTAAAAATCATTAAATGGCAACAAAGCTTATGGGGAGGACATGCACTATCTACTCATCTCTGATCACCTGCAAGCAGAATATGATTGAGATGGAAAATGAGATTACATTACAACTATAACTACTATTAGTGTATATGAGTATGTTATGCTTTATATATATATATATATATATATATATATATATATATATATATATATATATATATGTATATATGTATATATATATAAATAACCCGTAATAATTGTGGGAGGGTGAAATACACTACAGCACTGATATTATTGTAAGGCTGTGAGCAGACAGTGTCAATGTATTGGGGAAAATAACCACCGTAAATGGGGGGGAAACCGCCCAAAACACCGCAACCCGCGACTCATGATTTTTTTTCCAAGTGACTTCAGAAAAAAAGAAGCCCAAAGTCACATATTATAATCAGACTTGGCAACTCTAAGTATACCTCAAACCATCAGATTCATCCATGCGGTGGAGCAGTGCCTAAGCACAACCCACTTTTTAAAAAAATAAAATAAAATAAAAACTCTGCAAGTAACTTGCAGTTTTATGAATCAAACAGAGATGGTGATGGAGAGGCAAAATGTCAGTTTGTTGCAGCATCCACCAACATTTTATTTTTAACTTATGTTTCTTGTATATAAAAGTTTGAAATTAAGATTTCATTCCCTAGAAATCATTGTGGATGCAAACTTTTGTACTCAATTGTAAATCTGACATTTTTTAAATACAGCTTTTTGGACAACTCCAGCTAATTGTGCTATGCATGCAATGAATAGGGATAAGTGTGTATGGTGCTTGCTAATAGATGTGTGTGGTGAATTAAAAGGGGAAATAAGAAATGGTTAATGACCATAGTATTAGACAATGGACGTTTTGTTATACAGAAGAACTTAAACACCTTGTTTTTTGGGGGTTTTTTGTGTGTTATTTACTTGACACACACCCAGGGCAATTTTATTGTTTATCATGATTTACAGTTGTCCATGGTTTAATTCACTTGAACTTTTAGGACACATTACAAATTTTAATGTAATTTATGTTAAAATGAAAATTATGCGAGTGCTACAAGAGAATATCATAACTGAAAGCCATAATGTTAGCCAAAGTCGTGCTGCCTTTTTGTTGAGAATGCAACGCAATGCTTTGTCACAAGAGACATTATCAGGGGAGGATGAAGTCTATGGCTACATAATTTTGTCCCTTCAGAGATTTAATACCTCAATTATTTTCTATATTATAATGCACATAATTACCTTTGTCTTAATTTTGAATTATGCTAGTTAACACTTTTTAGACTAGTTATTTGGACTGCCAGGCAAATAGAACATGAGACTGAGCAGCACACTGGCTGATGGGCTACCTAATGAATTTATAATACGGTATGTCCACACCTGTTCGAACTGCTGATTTTTTTTTTAAGCTCACTAAGCCAGTGATTATCCTGTATCTTTTACTTTTAGATCCCTGTTCTGCAGAACAACAATGGTCTGTCTTTGGTTGGTTTGGCAACCATCAGCTCCAACCTTGTACATGAGGCTAAAAGAAGAGAACTGCTGGGAGATTCAGCTGAGCAGAGAGCTGTTGTCCAGCAATGGCTGGAATATCGATTGACCCGACTTGATAACTGCTCTAAAGATGAAGTCAAGATTATACTCAAGGTAAAAAGCCTTGTCATTTGGACAGTCATTTTAACAAACACTAAGTGGTTGAAATAATTATTTCTGGGTATAGTTGTGCAGTGTTAATAGCCCCAACTGATGTCTCTTGCGTAATTCACAGGAACTGCAATAGTTCGGGTTTTTATAACCCTCAAATCCAAGTTGAATGTGTCATCCATACGCTGTCAATCTTTGATTATTCCTGGGGTGGCCATAAATGAAAAGAAAACACGTTTATAGATACAACAGCATTGTTAATCAGCTAAACTGCTTAGTCTGAATTCTTCAAAAATAAGAACAAGATCATGTTTAAGTGAAAAACATGACTTTAGTTTTTTGCAAATTTATTAAAAATAAAAGCTAAAATATTTAGATAAGTATTCGGACTCTTGGCTAAGGCTCTCCACATGGAGCTCATGCATCCTGCATGATTATCTTGGGATGCCTCTAGAACATGACTGGGGTCCACCTGTGGCAAATTAAATTGATTGGATGTCATTTAGGCACACACCTGTGTATATAAGGTCCCACAGTTCACAGTGATTGTCAGCCCAAAATCTAAGCCATGAAATCCATGGAGGACATTGAGTGGCTAGATGAACACCACTCCTGAGTAAAAAGCATATGGCAGACTATCAGAGCATGAGGAAAAAGATTCGCTGGTTTGATGAGGCAAAAATTGCACTTATTGGGGCTGAACTCCATGCTCTATGTATGGCAAACCCAGGTACGCTTTGTTAACTGGCTACTAATACCATCCCTACAGTGGATGTTAAATGTCTATACAATCCTGTTAAAATGGCAGGTTTTTGTGATGAAAAAATTAAGCCAAGGTAAATCATGTCAGAACTTTTCTCACCCTCAGTGTGAAATGTATTAAATGTATAAAATGTATAAAAAATTAAGTGAAAAACAATCAAACATTTTAGGGGAAAAATAATGTTGCAATAACCATGTTGCATAAGTGTGCACACTCTTTCATAATTGGGATGTGGCTGTGTTAAGCATGAACCAATCACATTCAATCTCATGTTCAAAAGTAATTATCATACAGTTTCTGTAGGATTTTCTTGACATTTTCTTGGTTCTTGCCAAGAGACAAAGACAAAGCCTGTATAGGGTCTCACTGTTGAAAGGAATCGATTATGAGAGGGGTACAAAAAATTTCCAATACATTAGACATACCATGAAGGCCATCATCAAAAAGTGGAGAAATTGGAGCACCACAGTGTCATCACCAAGAACAGCATGTCCCTCCAAAATTTACAAAAGGACAAAAACTTACCAGGGAGACCAACAGCAACATTAAAGGGGCTGCAGGAATATCTGGTAAGTATTGATTACTCTCAGAATGTGACCACAATCTTTCATGTTGTTCGCATGTCTAGACCAGTGGTTTTCAAAGTGGGGGCCGCCCGGGGGGCCTCAACAATTTGGTGTGAAAAATAAATTCTCACTCTGACAACCACACACAATCAATTCCTAATGTAATGTAAAGATGTAAGATGTAATTATTTATATATATAAAAAAGGGGGGATATATTCAGAAGTCAGTATTTTTAATGTGTTTTAAATACATCTTCAAAAGGGGGGCCTCGGTCAAATGTTAATGCCATTTGGGGGGCCTTGCCCTGGAAATGTTTGGGAACCCCTGGTCTAGGCTACAGTGTAGGGTGTTTAAATGGAAGCCCTTTCTCACAAAAAACATCCAAGCCCAACTAAATCACCCTAAACCATGTGGCAAATTGTGTTCTGGTCTAATGAGACCAATTCCAAAAGGTATATTTGGCGCAAAAAAGGACATCACCAAAAGAACACCATACCCATGGTGAAGCATGGTGATGGCAGCATTATGCTTTAGGGCTGCTTTTCTTCAGCCAGAACTGCAGGGGTCTTTTTAAGTTGGAGAGAATCATGAATAGCTACAAATTAGGGATGTCACAAGAACCGATACTTCGGTACCAAGTCGGTACCAACATTCTTAAAACGTGACGGTACTTGTTTTTCTGCAGTAGCGTTGGTTTCGTTGGTAATGAAGGTACCGAGCTTGCAATTCTGGAATTGATGTGGACAGCAAATACGCACAAGTGTTTTTGTTGGTCCACAAGTAGTAAAGAAGAAGAAGAACGCCTACAGCACACGGGAAAAACTACAGAAGATGGCGACAAGTTTAGCTCCGCCCCGACTCGTTGAGAGGAAAGGTGGTAGGAGTCAAATATGGAATAATTCGGATTAGAGTCGGATGACAACAAACATATAATTGATGCTCTGAAGCCGGTGTGCTACCGCTGCTATCGTTCATTTCAAACAAAGTGAGGAAACACCTCGAATTTGGCGAAGCACCTGAATGACTGGCCCTATATTATGTTTGTTTAAGGCAGTTGGCATTGTGGCTGTGAAACCAGCTAACGTTATGCCCCATGTCATATTTGCGATAGTCAGTTATTTGTTAACGACCCTAACGCATTGCAGTGTTGTAAACTACCTCCTAATGGGCCACCATGCATCGCCAATCAGCCCGTGTCCTGTCAGCAAAATGTAGCCTAATGTCACAAATAATTATTGAAATGTTAATCAGTGAATTTAAACTAATGCTTGGATTCAGAGTATAAGGGGTGTGTGTGTGTACGTGTTTAGGAGTGCACCTTAGCACTTGTAGCCTCCACTGTTTTATTAGTCATTGTCAGACAGTGTTTGATAACTAAAATATCCCCCTCTCTCTCTCTCCCTCTTTTTGCCAGTACCACTGGATGTCCTCCAGAAGAGTTTTTAATTTTATTTTTAAAATTTTTATTTTTATTTTTTTTTTCAACTTTGGTATTGAGTCTCATGTACTTTTGGTGGTATCGGTACCGACTACTAGTTTTTTGGTATCGTGACATCCCTACTACAAATACCAGCCTATTTTAGTGCAAAACATGGTCTGCTAGTACCAGGTGCTAGTAAGCTGAATATGAAAAGGAATTTCACCTTTGAAATTTCAGTATGATAGTGACCATCCAATACATCAGTACATCCAAATCAACAAAGGAATGGCTTACCCAAAGGAAATCAATGTTTTTGAATTGCCTGAATCCAAGTAAAATCTGTGGGGTGAGGTGAAGCATGCTGTGCACCGGAGATGCCCTTAAAATCTGATGGATCTAGAATGTTTTTGCAAGAAAGAGTGGGAGAATATTGCCAAGTAAAGATGTGCTATGCTGATAGTCCTTCCAGAATAGACTGAATGGTGTAATAAAATCAACAGGTGTTTCAATAAAGTATTAGTTTATGGGTGTGTACACTAATGGTACTAGGCTATTGTAAGTTTTTTTATTTATTTATTTTCCCTTAAATGTTTTTGATTGTTTTTCCCTTTATATGTATACTTTGCAATTGCACATTAAAGGTGGGAAAAGATCTGACATGATTTATCTTAGTGTCATTCTTTTACTTCACAAAAACCTGCAACTTTAACAGGGGTGTATAGGCTTTTTATATCCATTTTAGTTACTGGCTTTTGTGCATGTGAGCTGCAGGCCCGCCGTCACACCACTCATTGTATCCTGAAGCATGGTGGTGCTAGCATCATGACATGGGGCTACTGCTCAGTGGCAGAGATGGTGAGAATGGTCAGAATTGAGGGACGGGTGAATGGAGCCAAATACAGAAAGGTCCTTGAAGAAAACCTTCTCCAGAGTGCACAGAACCTCAGACTGGGGCAAAGGTTCACCTTTCAGCTTGGTGACGAACCAAAGCATATACCAACTTGTGCAGCTTGTACCAAAGAAAAACACAGTGTCCGTCGTTTGGATGCATTTTGGCTGCAGTAAAGAAGACACTGAACAAAATGATGTCAAATGTAAACATTACTGAAAATCATGTTATCGAATATGAACATTGCATGGCTCAAAAAAAGAGAGACTGACAAGAGCCCAGCAACAAGTGCCTCCACAAAGCAGGTGTCGATAACACTTTTAATACACATTTAAAAAATGCTACACAATATGAAAAAGACTCAAGAAGACTGAAAGAAATAACTGATGCCATTTGTTATTACATCGCAAAAGATATGGCTCCCATAGCTACAGTGGCGCGCAGTGGGTTTAAACACCTCGTTAAAACTCTTGACAGACAATACACTGTGCCATCGCGACCATATTTTTCCCAAACTGCGCTGCCCAACATGTACAAAACATGTCGTAAAAAGGTAGCTGCTGAGCTAAAGTCTGCACTTTGCAGCCACATCTGATCTCTGGTCAAGTAGGACGATAGTTTATAGTAGTTTAATAGTTTGTTTCCTTCAATTATTTTAAAATCACGAAGATAAGAAATGCACACTTTCATTAGAAAAAAATATCCCACTTTTAATAGTTGAGCATATTTACAGTACAAACCTTGTTAGTAAACTATGGGGGGGGGAACCCAAGGCAAAAAAAAATAATAATAATAATCATTCATTAATCATAATCGAGGTAAAATGTTCAGTTAATTGAGATTTTGATTTTAGGTCATATCGTCCAGCCCTTGTCTGACATACCTAAATGCGCAAAAATGTCACACTTACTAATAAAATTGTATAGATCAGGAAAATCATAACTTTATTTGATATATTTCCTCACCACTGCTAGCACAACATACAGCATGATGCGGAGTTGTTTTTAAGTGCAAGTGTGACTTTCGCAGCAGAAAGGCGTGGATTTGAATCACGTTTCAGACCATGGTCAAGCCTGCCTCAGCAGAAACCAGACTGCACTATATATGGCAGTTTATAATAACTGCCCTTCAGATGGGAAAAAAAGACTGCAGCTCATCAGTTTCAGTTAAGCACAGCAAGCTTGCACACTGTACAGTACAATGGCAGTTGTACTACGGCACTGATGTAAATTCTGCAGTGTGAAAATGTTGCAGTAGGTTACTCTGGGTTGTTTCAGAATAATTTTTTCCAAGTTCACGAAGGCCAGATAAAACGAGGCTATGGGCTGGTTTTGGTCTATGGGCTTTGGGTTTGAGAGATGGAAAAAAGGGTCAGAAGACTCATCTAAATGAGATATTTAAGTTTTTGATTTTCAATAAATATGCAAATATTTCTAAACATGGTTTTGATTTGGCATTGTGGGTTATTATGGGTAAATTAATGGCATACATTTGTTTGTTAATGTCAATTTATTACATTTTTATTAAGTCTATAACACATCCGCTACACCTACCATAATGCCATTGAGCCACAGGCACTTTGTGGCTGTACAATTACTGACTCAGTGTTAATTTTGTTTGTCACTGATTAAAATAAAACAACTAAATATAAAATACAGTTGAGGGTAAACATTTACATGCACCTAGGCTAAATATATTCAATCTCAGTTTTTCACAATTCATGTTACCACACCTCAAAGCATCAATCTGAAAGTTAAAAAAAAAAGTGGACTGAGCTGAAAGTGTGTCTGAGAGAGGAGGCCTAAAATCCTTACTGAGTTACACCAGTTCTGTCAGGAAGAATGAACAAAAATTCCAGCAAAGTCTTGTGAGAAGCTTGTGGAAGGCTACCTGAAGTGTATGATTCAAGTTCAAGCAATTAAAAGGCAATGACTCGAAATACTATCAAAGTGTATGTAAACTTTTGACACACTGAAAATCTGATAAAGCTGAAAAAATCTGACTCTTCACTATTAAACTCAGCAAAGAAAGAAACATCCTCTCACATTCAAATGCTTTTATTTCCAGCAAATTTCTTAACGTGTAAATATTTGTATTACCATAAAAAGATTCAACAACTGAGACATAAACTGAACATGTTTCGCAGACATTTGACAAACAGAAGTGAAATAATGAGTCCCTGAACAAAAGGGCGGGGGACATCTGAAATACTCATGCCTCCCTGCAGCAGGCCTATGGTATTATTGTGACGCAGGTGTTGCAGGCACCCAAGGCATCTTTCTTCTAGTGTTTTTCAGAGTCAGTAGAAAGGTCTCTTTAGGTTCCTAAGTTACTGTAACTGTGACCTTAATTGCCTACCACTTGTAAACTGTTAGTGTCTTAAGGACTGTTCCACAGGTGCATGTCCAATAATTGTTTATGGTTCATTGAACAAGCATGAAAAACATTGTTTAAACCTTTTCCAATAAAGATCTGTAAAGCTTATTTATCACTTTGAAATAACTTTGAAATGTCTTTAGCCTAGGTGTACGGTATGTACACTTTTGGCCACAACTGAAATGTAAAAATTAAAAAAAAAAGATAAAAGAAAAATGGAAATAACAGAACCAGTTGTTTGCACAAAGGTGTAACTAGAACTCATCTTTGCACACTCATTTTCACATTACCTATTTTTCATACAAACCGTGCTCTGTTTCAGACTAAACAACCAGTGTGAAAGCCCCCTCAGATGTGAGTGTAGAGAGGATAGAGCTGTGGTTGTGCACAAGTATTAAATAGAATCTAGACCTTTTCTTTGGATCTGCATGCATAAGAATAGTTGTAGAGACAGTCATACTCCCTACTTCTTTGGTAACCTTATCGCCTAAAGAATAGGGTTGGGTGATACGACAATATGACATTATTGTGATAAATTGTATCATAATACACGTATTCAACACAGATATTGTATCTATTGCAATATACACTCACCAAGCACTTTATTAAGAACACTATACTAATACTGGATATGGCCCCCTTTGCTCTCACAACAGCCTCAATTCTTCGTGGCATGGATTCCACAAGATGTTGGAAACATTCCGTTGAGAGTCCATGTTGACACAGTTGCATCACACAATTACTGCAGAAGTGTACTTTCATGCTGCGAATCTCCCATATCCCAAGGTGTTCTATTGGATTTAGATCCTGTGAATGGGAAGGCCACTGAAGAACATTGTCATGAACTCATTGTCATGTTCTTGAATCCAGTTTAAGATGACTTTTGCTTTGTGACATGGTGCATTATCACGCTGGAAGTAGCTAGTAGAAGATGGGTAAATTGTGGCTATGAAGAGATGTTCTGCAACAATACTCAAATAGGCTGTGGCATTCAAGTGATGATTGGTATTTCTGGTCCAAAAGTATGCCAAGAAAACACTATTACACCACCTCCACCAGCCTGGACTGTTGATACAAGGTAGGTTGGGTCCATGGATTCATGATGTTGCTGTCAAATTCTGACTACCATCTGTGTGACTCAGCAGCAATCAAGATTCATCAGACCAGGCTACATTTTTCCAGTCTTCAACTGTCCAGTTTTGGTGAGTCTGTGCCCAATGCAGCCTCAGCTTTCTGTTCTTGACTGACAGAAGTGGAACCTGATGTGGTCTTTTGCTGTCGTAGCCCACCCGCTTCAAGGTTCAATGTGTTTTGCATTCTGAAATGCTTTTCTGCTCACCGCAATCATACAGGGTGGTTGTCGGAGCTACTGTAGCCTTTCTGTCATGCTCAAACCCGTCTGGCCATTCTCCGTTGACCTTTTTTCAACATCAACTTTTCCATCCGCAGAACTGCTGCTCACTGGATGTTTTTTTTTTCTTTATTGCATTCTGAGTAAACTCTAGAGCCTGTTTGTGTGAAAACCCCAGGAGATTAGAAGTTATAGACATATTCAGTAGAGATGTATCAGCCAATAATCGGTATCAGCCGATAAAGGCAAAACACATCGAATTCGTGCTGTGTGTAAGGAAGATGACTCTTGTTTTGAATGACTTTGAATTAGGTGACAGTGAAGACAAATCTGCAGTTTGTAAGCTCTGCACTGCTAAAATTTTATACCGCATGCTACAGTAGAGCAGTTTTTGCATGCATGTTAATGAATGAGTTCTTTTACACCGGATGCTGCATCAGTGAAGCAGCAGTTTTGGCATCGAGTACAAAAGAAAGAACCTAAAAAAGGTATATATATTTGACCAAAAAAAGGTATATATTGCACAGAAAAATATATTTGTAGAGTAGTATGTTTCATATCCAGTTAATGTTAGAGTTAATATCATCCAAAAAAAAGTTTATATTATATATTACCAGTTTGTTGTTCAGTGATGAAGTAGAAATGGTTTTGTTTGTGGTGAGTGAATGTGAGCCTAACCGGAGGTTTTTTAGAATTCAATGTTAAAATGAAATAATAACATTCAGTAAAGAAATCTTAATTTAATCTTCAGAATTTAGTTAATTTTAATTTGAGTAATGTGCTTTCTGTTTATGAGACCAGTTACTGTGAAACAACTTGTTGAAATGAAGAGAATAAAGTTTTTATTTGCATTTCTTTCAGAATTGTGTAATTAATTATTATTAATTTAAAAGAAGGTATACAAGGCAGAACCACCTAACTATCGGCATCGGCCGATATCACTCAGACATATGGTATGTGAGAAAAATGCACTTGAACTTAACCACACCCCCTGAGGTTGACCACACCACAGTACAAATCCTCAGAATCTAGCCCTAAATACACCTTTCAAGTTTACCTTTCCATTTTTACATTTCATTGACATTTTTGGCATTTGGCAGACGCCCTTATCCAGAGCGACTTACATTTATCTCGTTTATACAACTGAGCAATTGAGGGTTATGGGCCTTGCTCAAGGGCCCACCAGTGGTAGCTTGGCAGTGCTTGGGTTTGAACTCCTGACCTTCTGATCAGTAACCCAGAGCCTTTAACTACTGAGCCACCACTGCCCAAGTTTTGTGTATAACCAAGTTTTGTGCATAACCATCTAATATATCATGTATTATAACTGTTTGAATAAATTATCTGCCTTGGAATGATTTATTGGTAGGCAGCAGTATTACAATATTACAGATCTGTCAGTGGCAAAATTATGCAAACCTCTAAGATAAGCAGTTAATTTGAAGGTGAAATTAGAGTCAGATGTTTTCAATCAATGGGATGACAATGTGGTATGGTTTGTGTTAGTGAGTCTTCTGTTTTATTTAAAGAACAGGGATCTATTAAGGTCTGATGTTCACAACACATGTTTGTGGAAGTGTATCATGGCATGAACAAAGGAGATTTTTGAGGACCTGAGAAAAAGAGTTGTTGATGCTCATCAGGAATGGAGGAAATTCAGGACCAATGTTACTCTCCCTAGGAGTGGTCGACTAACAAATATCACTCCAAGAGCAAGATGTGTAATAGTCCTCGAGGTAATGAAGGAACCCAGGTTAACTTCTAAGCAACTAAAGGCCTCTTTCACATTGACTAATGTCAATGTGGTGGTTCATGAGTCCACCATCAGGAGAACACTGAACAATAATGGTGTAATGATGTGCATGGCAGGGTTGCAAGGAGAAATCCACTGCTCTCCGAAAAGAACATTTCTGCCCATCTTCAGTTTGCTAAAGATCACGTGGACAAGACAGAAGGCTATTGGAAAAAAGGTTTTATGGACAGATGAGACCAAAATAGAACTTTGGTTTAAATGAGAATCCTCGACCTACCAAAGAATTGTTAAAGAAGATTAAAGTTAATGTTTTGGAATGGCCAATTCAAAGTCCTGACCTTAATCCAAAAGAAATGTTGTGGAAGGACTTAAAGCAAGCAGTTCATGTGAGGAAAACCACCAACATCCAAGAGTTGAAGCTGTTCTACACCGAGGAATAAGCTAGAATTCCTCCAAACCAATGTGCAGGACTGATCAGCAGTTACAGGAAACATTTATTTGCAGTTATTGCTGCACAGGGGGGTCAAACCAGATACTGAAAGCAAAGGTTCACATACCTTTTAAATAAATGACCAAGTATAATATTTTTGTCTCATTTGTTTAATTGGGTTCTCTTTATCTACTTTTAGGAATTGTGTGAAAATCTGATGTTTTAAGTCATATTTATGCAGAAATGTAGAAAATTCTAAAGGGTTCACAATCTTTCAAGCACCACTGTATGGTGGTCATATTGTTTGCAACATGTTTTTGATCATTATTGAGGTTCACACTCAAATTACTGCTGAGTAATTTGACAACACAATTGTGAAGATGGGCCAAAAATCCTGACTAGTTCACAAAAGTAGATTCTGAATATTATTAACTGATCACAAATGTGGCAGACATACAGTTTATATTTCAGCATATTTTTAATAAATATTAAGGTTCACACTTTGTGTGAACTGTTTGGCACCAAACTTGTGAATATAGGCCAAAAATCCTAGAAATAGTTTGCAAAAGTAGGTTTTGCATATAATGCAAATTAGCAAAATAATAATAATAATAATAATAATAATAATAATAATAAATAAAATTAAGTAGACAAAGCTAAATGGTTCTTGAGGCTTTTTTTGTTTGGCAGAACCCAAGGAATCAGTGGGGAAAAGAATTTTGATTGTAGGACTCACAGGTTATATGAGATTGAACAAAACGTAAAACCCTACACTATATCGCCACCATTAGGCCGCTTTGGCCCATCTCACTTGCCTGTATTGGGAGGGAGCACTAGCTTTTGATTTACGGTTTGGTCTGCACAATTTGTTTTATGACAGAAGAAGAAGAATCCTAACAATTACAGTAGGGTGTTGGAAGCCTTCTTGTTTCTGCCTTACAATGAATTATGCAGACCAAAACTTAGGTGCTTGGACTCCAAATAACAAAGGATGGCCCCCTAATTAGCTATATACGATTTGTCAGCCCCCCTTTGCCCTGTCCATTAATGGAAAAGAACCACCACTTAGCAAATATTTTTTATCATTACCATTCTCAGCCCAGCAGTGGGTGTGGCACATGTACAAGTGATGTAAATCACTTTAACAGACCAGACCATAAATGCATAACAATGGTGTGTTCCTAAGATACAGTTGCTCTTTTTGCTGGGAAATTGCATGGCCATATTCCTCACCAAACATTAATATACAATGCAACATTTCAGAATTTTGAGCATGTTTACATGTTCACTAAAGGCTAATATGGCATCTAAACAGATTTAGACTTCAGAAACTGACTCAGGAGCATTTAATTGCTGATATCACACATAGTCACAAAGTCTTCAGAATCACATTTAAAACTGTCATATATGGACAGCATGTGGTGAAATTTGACATTCACCTAGGAAGTACACACTTCTCTAGGTACTAAGTGTTGCTGCTAGCAGCTCAGGTCAGTTTACTCTAGCAGTGTTTGACTGCTCAGGGTGGAACTGTGGTCATCAACACTTAATACTGTCACTTTAAACAGTAACAAGTGGCCGGTGGCGTGTACCCAGTGCTGCTCACTGTCTGTAACTGAGCAAGTCAACAGGAATCAGAGATAGCACATCACAACACTGACAGACATCAGAGCCTTCTTCATGCCTAACTTCCCACTGAGCAGTCACTGACTCCATTAGCCCTCAAGATGCTAAACCATACTGCAAAAAAGTGCAAAATATGGTCTTGTCCTTTGGGACCTGCATGTACATGCCTCTATAAACACACACTATCATCTGTCCACATCTGTTTTTCATTTAGGCTAAAAAGTATGGCGAGGTTACGGTGTTATTTCTTTAACAAGCAACAGTGGTACAAGGCTGCTTTTCCCATAGATTTATTTTATTGGTTTTTCATTGGATAGATGTGAAAATCACACCACATGACACTAAATTAGTGTAATTGATAACATATAATTGATGTCAAAAATATTTCCATTTTAGTTGTTGACAAACAATTTATCCTTAAAAGACAAAAGGAAAAAAAAATGTTTGTTGTAAAATATTCCTGATAATTGCCATTTCCAGCAACTAATACATTCACTAGACACTGTTTTTTTTTAAAACCTATCTTATCAGCAATGGCCTGAATCAATTTTGCTGTAATTATAAAAAGTCACCTACTTCCTTTTTTTTCTTTTTTTTTTCCTTTTTTTAATTAATTTAATTTTTTTATTTTAAATACTGGTCTAATAATGTATAATCCTGCAACTCCTAGTGCATACAATTGAATACCACATTGTATTCCTGTGTATAAATTCATGTTTTAAGACATTTTATTCAGATATTCAAATTTCAGTTAGGCCAGAATGGATGCAAGACTTAGGACTGGTTCTGTTTAGTATGCAGTTGGGGAATTCTTAATTCTCTACATTCCTAAAAAATTGCCTCTGTACACCACCACAATGGATTTTAAATGAGACAATCAAGTTGTTATTGAAGTGTAGACTTTCAGCTTTAATTCAAGGGGTTTAACAAAAATATTGTATGAACTGTTTATGAATTTCAGCCATTTCAAGTCCCTCTATTTTCACAGGTTCAAAATTAATTCGACAAACTAACAATCATAAATATTAGGATTATTTTTAATGCTTAGATGCATGAACAACATCAACTGTAGTTGCTGCTTGTTTGTGGTATATATATATAGTCATGTGAATGAATAAGTTGACATTTGGATAAGCAAACATTTGATCCTCTTTGAAACAGTGACAGTGCTTATTAATAAAGTTGATACACTATGAAATGACACACAAAATTCGCATTTTGTAGTAATTTTTACAATGTAAATTAACAAAAAATCTGATCAGTCACATGGAAAAAGTACACCCCTACATTTATCACACCTTCAAATCCATACAATTAAAATCAGGTGTTCAAGATTGGGTGCCAGTGATTAGAACCTGCTTAGGGAGTGCAGGTGGAACCTGTCTTGTTTATAACCCTCTCATATCTAGTGGCTGGTGTTCTCTATGTTATTGAGGTGTGTGGTGTCATCATGCTAAGATCTAAAGAGATCTATAAGGCCTTCAGGAAAAAGGTTGTGGATGCATGCGAGTCTGGCAAGGGATTTAAAAAGATCTCCAAATTATTTGAAATACATTATTCCACTGTAAGGAAAATGATCTACAAGTGGTGCAGATTTCAAACAACTGCCAATTTGTCCAGGACTGGCTGTCCCAGCAAATTCAGCCCAAGACTAGACTGTCTGATGCAAAAAGAAGTCTCCAAGAATCCCAAAATTTCATCACAGGATCTGCTAATAAGTCTGTTGGTGACAAAGTGCATGCTTCTACAATCAGAAAGGGGTTGCACAAATTTGACCTGCATGGGAGGCATGCCAGGAAAAAGCCTTTGCAAGAATACAGTTCAGCAATGATCATATAGCCACAAACCAGGCCTTTTGGAATAATATCCTTTGGACAGACGAATCAAAGATAAATTTGTTTGGCCACAGTAACAGCAGACGTGTTTGGCACAGACCAGAGAAGCATACTAACTTCAATACCAACTGCAATTGCAATCAAGGATAAAAATGTTGCTCCAGGAAGCAGAAGCATTATAAAGCTCACTGTCGGATGAAAGCAGGCCATTAAACACGATAATGACCCCCCCACACACACACAAACACCCCAATCAGCCATGACTAATTAGCTGTATAAATTTTATGAAGTACATTGATATTAGTTTCACACTTAGTGAATACAAATGTTTCGCTTCAATAGAGGTCAATAAAGGGTCCTGATCCTTCAAATTAAATAATGTGGATGTGGGCATTTAAATATAAATTTGATTCAGTATGCAAGTTCAAAAGTACTACTGTCTTTGTTTTGCAGGAGCTCAATCAGTACCTGGTGGATAAGGTGTATCTGGCTGGAAATGGCATCACTCTGGCAGATACGCTGATGTACTATGGCATCCACCACATAGTTGTAAGTTCCTCCGTATTGTGCTAGGGAAGGTGGATAGACTTTAGGATGGAAAGCAAAATGAAGAAGGAATTACTTTATTTTGGTGTCTTCATTTATGTATTAAAGTGGGGGGGGTTGGGGGGTTCTATTGCTGTATATGTTTTCCAAATATATTTTTTTGTCTCTACTTTGCCAAATTATTAAAATTATAATAATTATACATAATTATTACATTATGGTTCTCGTCTTCCCCTAAATCAGATGGAGCTTGCAGTACAGCAGAAAGAAAAATACTTGAACGTGACTCGATGGTTTGATCACATCCAACACTATCCAGGAGTGCGTCATCACCTGCCCCCTGTGGTAGTTCTGAGAAACAGAGTTTACCCAAGCAGTCAGCACTGACCTCCTTCTGTTGTAGTCATCCTAATGGGTAATGCAGGGCAGTCCCATCTTCACTCCCTATCCCTCTCTATGCTGCTCCCTGTAAGTTGGGTTTTCTGTACTGATAACATTGGGGCAATTAGATCACTGGGACAAGAGAAACAAATGGTTCTGACGGATTTGTTGTTGTTGTTGTTTTTCTGTTTGTATGTACACATTTGGCAGTGATGATGCATAATTGTTCCTTTTTCCAAGTTTTAACCTGTGTGACTTTAGGCAAATATATTTATAAGGCATATACTACATAAATATGAAGAATGGAGCAAAGGAAAAATTCACATTAGCTAGTTGAGCCAGACAGACTCATGCCTGAGGATGTGCAGTATTCCGATTAATTATTAATTTTAAGTTTTATTTTATTTTAGATCCCTTCATTAATTTTCTGTCTTTATTTTAAGCTATTCAGTTTTCTCCTGCTCATCATCATTTTCTCTTTGAGCTGCAGTAATAGTAGTTGTATGGGCAGTGTACAATGCTTAGCCTGGCATGCAGAGTTCTGTGCTCTGGGGCAGGGGGCAGGCTACAAGTGCCAATGCTGCTCCCTTTCCTCAGCATCTCCACAGCAAGTTGCTTAGAGCAACTGCACATTATTTCATCATTTCACTGACAATCCCCCACCCTGAGCTGGAAAATCCTATCATGGCACAGAAGTGGGCTTTCAGCTTGATCCAAATGTTTACCAGGCGAAACATTATAATATCACAGACTTGAGCGTTTCAGAATTATTATTTTTGTAATAAGATGTTTTGGACTGTCACATATGTTCTCTGTAAATAAAAAAAAAATGATAATTTGGGTGGTTTAGAGAGGAAAGATTGGTTGGTTGAGCCACAATTCTGAAAAAGATGTTTCTTGCTTTTTGTGGTGGAAAATCCTTTGTTAAATAAGGTTTGGGAAAAGTAACCCTGTTGCTTGTTCATATGTCTGCTGTGCATATACTAATGAATGTTATTTTGTTGCATTTCTAAACCCATGAGGCTCCTATATGAAATGGCTATGTGTCCTAAGCCAAATGTAGATATCTTATGTCAACAAAAATTTGTCTTGAGCCAATAAACAAAAGAAAAAGGGAAATCAAAATGTTCATGTATTTTATAAATGCTCCTCTTATTGATGTACCCTCTTTTACAACATTTCAGAACAGTGTGTGTTTGTAACGTTCCGGTACGTAATGGAGTATGGATGCAAATGCAGATATTTATTTGTTTATATATATTTATTAAAGAGAGCGGCAGGCATACAAATCCAAATCGTGATACAGAGACGTGGTCAAAACAGGCAATGGGTCAGGCGATTGGCAAACAACCATAAACTGGGCTAGGCTGGAATCAAAAACAAGAAACAAGGTCAATAACATGAAACATGAAACGAGAACCGGGAAACGAGAACCGGGAAACGAGAATCAAGAAAAAACAGCTAGGTAATGAGCTAAACTCAATACTTCAATACTCAAACCTTCAGAAAACAACCAATGACTAAACGGGGGCGGAGACAGAACATAATCAAAACAAACGCATGTGACCACATTAAACAAAGTCACAGTCATAAACAACCGAAAAGCATGCGTATGCTGAGCACTCGCACACCTGGTTCGTGCACGCGCCTGCGCCTCAGCTTTCCGAGGATATTGCAAACTGCAGCGCTGTCTCAAGGGGAAATCGTGACAGAACCCCAAACTCAGAGTTTTCTGAGGAGGGCAGAGCGACGTCCTCAGCTGAGCAGGAAGGCAGAGCGACATCCTCAGCGGGGCACGGAGGCGGAGCAACATCCTCAGGGGAACAGGAAAGCAGAGCGACGTCCTCAGTGAATCTTGGCGTAGTGGCTTCCACTGCAGCGTAGGGAAGCAAAACGGAGCTTTTGGCTGCAACGGGAGGTGAAGAAACTTCCTCAGTAGAACAGGGTGGCTGAATGACATCCTCAGTCATGCAGAGAGTCTGACCGTCATTCTCCATCGACTTTGCAGCCTGAAGTTGGTTGGTTGTGTTGTCAGTCTCAGACATGAGGAGAACTTGGTTAGTCATGACGTCTGCTTCAGGCATGAGTAGAACTTGTTCGTCCGTATCGGCAGACTTGGGCGTGAGCAGAACTTGGTCGTCCGTGTCAGCAGACTCGGGACTGAGCAGAACTTGGTTGGTCATGGTGTCGGTTTCAGGCGTGAGCAGAGCCTGGTTGGTCGTGACGTCGGTTTCAGGTGTGAGGAGAACTCGAACCTGCAGGCAGGTGAGACCACCTCGTAGGTCTTGAGCTGGAGCTCTGAGGTCGCCACATTGACCTCCAGCTGGAGCTCGGCAGGTGAGACCACTTTATGAGTCTCATGTTGGAGCTCCGAGTAGGAGGTCACCCAGTTAGCATGCTCCTAATATGTAGTAAACGGCACGTCAGGTTCATCTCAGGCATGGCTTCCCCACAAGATCCTCAAAGACTGCCCAGGATTCTGGACTTCCGAACATCTTCATGACTAGTCCCACAAACTGATTGACATTCTCCAGTCCCCTGGATCCCATGGCTACTAAACGCTGTGCCCACTAGTGTGCGGGGCCACAAAACCGGGACAACAGAAACCCTAACCATTGCTTATCGCCGGGCTTGGGGTCCATTAGACTAGAAAAGTATATCTGGCAGTCCCCAAGAAAAAATTCAGGATCACCTGACAAACTATCAAACAGCTCCGGGAGCTTGGTTCTTCTCCACTGCGGAAACTGGATCGAATCCACAGCTGGGACGGTTTGCTTGGTTTTCCTTGTGTGACGTCTCCTCCGTCTTCCTGCTGCATCCATGTTAAGGCACAGTATTCTGTAATGTTCCGGGACGTAATGGAGTTGAGTACAGATGCAAATGCAGATAAAGACGTTTATTAAAGAGAGAGGCAGGCAGACAAATCCAAATCATGATACATAGACATGGTCAAAACAGGCAATGGGTCAGGCGATTGGCAAATGGGCATAAACTGGGCTAGGCTGGAATCAAAACGAGGAAACGAGAAACAAGGTCAATAACATGAAACATGAAACGAGAACCGAGAAAGAACAGCTAGGTAATGAGCTAAACTCAATACTGCGCAGTTTGCACAGAGACACGAGGGGTTTAAACGACTAACGTAATCATGGGTAAACACGGACAGCTGGAAACACTATTGACACGCCTTCGGAAAACAGCCAACGACTAAACGGGGGTGGCGACAGAACATAATCAAAACAAACGCACGTGTCCACAGTAGGGATGTCGCGAGAACCGATACTTCAGTACCAAGTCGGTACCCACATTCTTAAAATGCAGTACTTGTTTTTCTGCAGTAGCGTGGGTACCATTGGTAATGAAGGTACCGGGTTGCAATTCTTCCGGACCTGATGGGGCAGCAAATACGCGCAAGTGTTTTAGTCGGTCCACAAGTGGTAATGAAGAAGTAGAGGAACACCTACAAGCACACGGGAAAAACTACAGAAAATGTTGACAATTTTAGCTCCGCCCCTACTCATTGAGAGGCAGAGAGAGGAAAGCTCGTTGAGAGGAAAGGTAGCATCGGTTGCCGGTGTGCAACCGATGCTATCGTTCATTTCAAAGAAAGTGAGGAAACACCTGAAATTTGGCGAAGCACCTGAAAGACAGGCTCTATATCATGTTTGTTTGAGGCAGCTGGCATTGTGGCTGTGAAACCAGCTAACGTTATGCTCCATGTTTTCGATATCCAGTTATTTGTTAACGATGCTAACGTATTGCAATGTTATAAACTACCTCCTAATGGGCCACCATGCATCGCCATTCAGCCTGTATCCTGTCAGCAAAATGTAGCCTAATGTCACAAATAATTATTCAAATGTTAATGGTTTTAATAAATCTTTTTGGCCTGCCACGATATCAGTGAATTTAAACTAATGCTTGCATTCAGAGTATAAGGGGTGTGTGCGTGTGTGTGTGTGTGTGTGTGTGTGTGTGTGCATGTAGGAGTGCACCTTAGCACTTGTTATTAGCACTGAACACTGTTTTATTAGTTATTTTCAGACAGTGTTTAATAACTAAGTATCATCTCTCTTTTTGCCAGTGTTAGCCAGAGGAGGATGTCCTCCAGGAGTTTATAATTTTATTTTTTACTTTTTTTTTTTTTTTTTTTTTTGTGGTATCAACTTTGGCATCAAGCATCATGTACTTTTGGTGATATCGGTACTGACTATTAGATTTTTGGTATCGTGACATCCCTAGTCCACAGTAAACAAAGTCACAGTCATAAACAACCGAAAAGCGTGCGTTCGCCGAGCGCTTTCCGAGCATACTGCAAACTGCAGCGCTGTCTCAAGGGGAAATCGTGACAGTGTTTGTAAGACATACAAACTGGGGAAAGAACACAAATAGCACAAATCAAGCAATCATCAGGACAGGCCTTGTGACTACTTATGCTTATTTCTGTCCCATCATATTTAATTGTCTGGATAATATAAGAGAAGCATTGCAATCATTTGAGGTGTTTGAGGAAAGCACCATTTCAATTTAACTGACCTTGTAAAGAGTGAATTTTAAACTAATATAGTAAATATTCAGGCAATGAAAGCATGTTTTATCAAAACTCTGTATCCATGTACTACCACAGAGGTCCATCAATTAATGTCTTGAGGTCTTCTGAAGGTTCATACAAATAAATAAATAAATAAAAGCATTTCAGCCAGCTGTAACCTGGATTACTGTACAACCCCAATTCCAAAAAATTTGGGACACTGTGTAAAATGTACATAAATGTCAACAAAAACAGAATGCAATGATTTGCAAATCTTATAAACCCACGTGTTATTCACAACAGAACATAGAAAACATGTTTAAACTGATGAAATGTACCATTTTAAGAAAAAATAAGGTGATTTTGATGACTGCAACACATCTCAGAAAAGTTGGGATGTGGCAACAAAAGGCTGGAAAAGTAAGTGTTACTAAAAAGAAACATCTGGAGTTTAACTGGCAACAGGTCAGTAGCATGATTGGGTATAAAAAGAGTATCGTAGTGAGATAGAGTCTGAAGTAAAGATAGGCAGGGTTTCACTAATCTGCAATAAACTGCGTCTATAATTTGTGGGACAATTTCAGAATAATGTTCCTCAACGTAAAATTGCAAAGACTATGAATAATATCTCATCATCTACAGTACATATTATCATGAAAAGATTCTGAGGATCTGGAGAAATCTGTGCGCAAGGGACAAGGGTGAAAAGCAATATTGCATGCCCGTGAGCTTCAGGCCCTCAGGTGATACTGCATTAAAAACAGGCATGATTCTGTAATGGAAATCACTGCATGGGCTCAGAAACGCCTCCAGAACCTATTGTCTGTGAACACAGTTCACCATGTCATCCACAAATGCTGGTTAAAGCTCTATCATGCAAAGAAGAAGCCATATGTGAACATGATCCAGAGATGCTGCTGTCCTCTCTGGGCCAAAGCTCATGTAAAATGGACTGAGGCAAAGTTGAAAACTGTTCTATGGTCAGACGAATTGGATTTTTAAATTATTTTTGGAAACCATGGATGCCGCGTCTTCTAAACTCAAGAGGACTAAAGAGGAGAGGGATCATCCGGCTTTTTATCAGAGCTCAGTTCAAAAGCGTGCATCTCCGATGGTATGGGGGTGCATTAGTGCCTATGGAATGGGCAGCTTGCACATCTGGAAAGGCACCATCAATGCTGAAAGGTATATACAGGTTTTAGAACAACATATGCTTCCATCCAGATTCCATCCCATCTTTACTTCTGAGAGACTCTGCCTCTCTAAGATACTCTTTTTATACCCAATCATGTTCCTGACCTGTTAACCTAATTAGTTGCAAAGTGTTCCTTCATCTGTTTCTTTTTAGTAACCATTTCTTTTCCAGCCTTTTGTTGCCCTGTCCCAACTTTTTTGAGACGTGTTGCAGGCATGAAATTCAAAACTACCTAATGTTTTTCTTTAAATGGTACATTTACTCACTTTAAACATTTGATATGTTTTCTATGTTCTATTGTGAATAACATACTGTGAATAACATGTTCTATTGTGAATAACATGTTCTATTGTGAATAACATATGTTATTCACAATAGAATAACATTCAGTTACGTAGTGACAAACCGCTCCAAGTGGATAATTATTCGAGGCTAAAAAACAAATCTTCGGTCTACAGCCCCAAATGCCTCGACCAGGTTACGCCCCTGGTCCTGTTCACAGGGTAGGAGACATTACCCTTTCTCCTTTCAATCAGTGCAACATTAACCAGTCATGGGTGTCTGGGGGGGTATAAACAGTCCAACTCTGATCTTAAAACAAGTTAAATCAACATCAAATTCCCGTCACTACCAATGCAGACAGCATTGAATTCTGGATACACTGTGAACTTGAGACACTTGAGTATCTTCACTGAGAGACTGTTTTCGCTTTCTTTAACGAGAACGCTTGCACTTCTGTTGCTCTAACCAGCAATGACAATTCTATAGTACATAACCTTTGATCTTTGATTCTCTACTGCAAATAGATTAGAGTAGAGGCAGAAGCAGATAGGGCCATAAAGTGGAGGATGTGTTGGCATTGATGAATCTACTGTATACACATAGGCATTAGTCAAGGGGAAGATTTGTGGGAAATCACTTTTTTTTATTTCATCCATTGTTTTCTATTATTTTACTTTCAGAGACTCTAGAAGAATTGGTGCTTGCAAACAGGCCATACTTGCTGATTTAAATACCTTGTCAAGATGCAATAATCTAACCACAGAAGGAACAGCAGTGCTCCTTACTCAACTCAAATAGATTGGAGAAAAGGTGCATGTGTGTGACCCAAGGCACAAAGAAGGCACTTTAACTTGGGCATGGATGACAGACTATTCCAGAATTAGAATCTGTGGATCCCTGCCTCAGCTGCATAAAGTTCCTTTTTTCGCTCTGAATAGCATGGATATGCAAGTCTTGTGTGCATTTTGTGTGTTCATTTGCTCACTGAGGGAGCTGTACATATAGCTCAAGGGCATCAGGAGTTCTATGGGATGAAGTGGGAAGATATAGTGGAGGAAGTCAAATGTTAATCCTACTTAAGACGGGGTGGAAGTCAAGATTATTTACTCAACTCAAGTTTTATCACTAATAATGGCTTTTGATCAGCAGGGGCCTAACAATTGCAGTTTTAAAAGTATGTGGAAAAATTCCTTGCTGTAAGGATTAACGATTAACGATATTCAGAATGTTTGGTAATAAACAGTTCACAACTGTTTTAAGAAATATAGTTGGTAGTGGGTCAAGACTGCAGCTAGAAGAATTCATAAGTGCTATGACCTGTAAGTGTACTGGGGCTGACAATTGAAAATTTGACAGTCAATGGATCAGAGATTGATAATGAGTCTTTATTGGTCACATATACATTAGAGCACAGTGAAATTCTTTTCTTTGCATACCCCAGCATGTCAGGAAGCTGGGGTCAGAGCGCAGGGTCAGCCATGATACAGCGCCCCTGGGCTTGAACCCCCGACCGTTCGGTCAGTAACCCGAGCCTTAACCGCTAAGCCACCACTGCCCCCAGATCATGTATGGATATTAAAATCACCAGTGATTAAAACATATTCAAAATAAGTTAAAATCCTAGAAAGCAGTTGTCCAAGATCATCAAGAAAGCCTTTGTGGAATTTAGGAGGATGTAATAAAAGTACAAATTGTTCACTCTTCAAATGCACTGCTAAGTATTCGAATGTTTCAAAATCCCCCTGAGAAATATGTTGAAAGTTTTGTGGAACAGGCAGGCAACTCCACCACATATCTTATTAAGTCTTCAGATGCCATGTTTCTGTCAGAAAGATGATGTCCAGCTTATGGTTTTCAAAAAGTTTACTAATTACAAAACGCTTATTTGTTAATGGCCTTACATTTAGAAGAGAACAAGAAAATTAGATTGTACCATGACATGATTCTCTGTATGATTCACCCTGATTAGGCTACATGTGTTTTAGGACCTCTTTTGGTACCTATATTGCACCAAGTATTGCAAATGACAGGAATATTCTGAAAAGTAGCGTGGTTACCTACATGTCACATACACTCACCATCGGAGCCCGCTGAAAATGTGATGGGAGACAACAAATGATTTTCAGCTCTCTAATATAACACCATGATTCTTAGCTACCAGTTTAACTTAAATTGGCTTGAAAATTAAGGCTGTGGTTAAAGCATGGCCAAATGCATGTTAAAAAAACGTCCTGACATCTATAATTTACACAGAATTGTATATAAAGGCACTATAACATTAGGTCAAATTGGTGTCCCATTCCAATGCAAAATGCTTTTTTATAGAGAGCTCCAATAACATATTTTCCCATGTGTACTCACTATTGTGTCATTATAGTATACTTTACAAATGAGAAGGTATCTGTATCATCTACCCACCTTCCACATCCACCCCCTCTCCCCTACAGGTCTCGCCTGAGCACTTCAGTCAGGCCGCCTCTTTTAATGTCTTCTGATAGGGTATCTCGGGGCTGCTAGGAAGTGATACTAAAGGTAATTGCATCTGAAATGGTGTGACAAAGAGGAGTCATTATAAAAGCTCTCACAGGGCTCGAGAGGCTCAGAGATGGGACACTCTACCCTGCAGTTCTGTTTCAAGGTGTGTGCACTATGAGAGGTAAGGAGTAAGAGCAGCCTGTGGCACTACCTATAATGGCCAACTGACAAAAACATGTCCTCATTTGCTTTGCTCTATCTCATCTGTATACAAAAGCAATAGAATTTTTTTTTTTTTTTTTTTTTTTGTCACAGATTTTAATTTGGGTTAATTTATTTAAACCTAGAGTTCTCACTCCCTGGTTTTCCCTGAAGAAATCATTTCCTATAATGTAGCTAATGAAAGAAAATGAAAGCATGTCTTTTTAGTAGAACAACATGAAGATGAGTTGCTGAATTAATTGTGATAACTGGGCTAGAAAACTGGACTCCTGTTTTTTGGGGGGTTTTTTCAATGTTTCACATCATTGCCATGTTTAGAGTAAAACATTAGTTTTATCAGTTATCACGCTGTATACGAATGGATTTATTCATAAGTAATTCATACAAGTGTTTACGCATTTGGTATTACACAGTTCTCTTTCAAACATTCATTCTGTATCTCACTATGGGTAATGCCTAGGGCATGAGTGATCCTGGAAGCACCAATAAACACCACGTCTGTCAGTTGACAGACCAATCATAGCTGTGATGAGAGAGTCCCGCCTCCCTAACATATAAGACGCTGCTGAAGGTCCCTTCTTCATTCTCATTCTCTTCCCCGTGAAAACCATACTGGAAGCTATGCTCAGCAAGACCCGCTAAAATAGTTGTTTAACAGTTCATAGATGAGCCATCAAGATACGTCACTGAACATGACTGTTTTTGCAAGCGGGTTTATTTGCTGTTAAGGTGAATAGGCTTTTATTTGCTTGGGGGTACTTTAAGACAATTAACACATTACAGCGAATTCTCTCCCATAGCTGTTAAAGCTATCTGTTTCTTTTCCTAAGTGGCATGTCATGGTGAGTTTAGGTTGTCTTCTACTTCTACAGACCGCTAGTTCTGCAGGCGGTGGAATGAAGGTGAAGCCTTGCATCCATGTGCATGTGGCTCTATGATTCTCATCCTCTGTTCATCACATGCCTGGGAGTGAAACATACTCAGGTGGCACTCACGAACCCCAAGTGTTGTCCCCACTGTACTCTCTTCCCATCAAAGGTGTTGGAGAGAAGAATGCAAGTCACAGCCGCTAATAAAGAAGACCCCTGCCTTTCTCCATCGCCCACGGAAAAGGAGACAAAACAACCCCCTGTGTCATGCAGTTGGGGCAAATTAATGGACAAGGTCTCCCTTGAGCTGCCTCCCTTCTTTGGATTAAACAAGCCTATCACTTATCTATTAGAGGAGGAGGGAAAGGAGGGCCAAGATGATGCGATCCTCCTGCTGAACATCTCTCAGCCAGGCAGCGCGTTGAGTGATGGGGTCCCCTTCACCAGTTCGGGTGGAGCTCGACCTTATTGAAATGTGCTGAAGGGCAGCAGAAAAACTCTCTATTGATTGCCCATTGCAACAGGTGGGCCAGGGAGTGGAGAGAGATCTTTATGATGGCAACAGACTGCCATTGCATGCCTTGGCTGTCAAACAACTCATTCCTGCAGTCCCTGCTTGCGTTTCAGAACATTTCTGTGATAAACCCTTTTCAAACAGGGTTCCTGTCAAAGTATTATCCATGGTGGATATCCACAATATGGAGGACTTAGGGATGTCAGATCCCCCTCCAGTTGAGCTGTCAGTGGCTCGTCATCTCCACCCTAACCGCAGGGCAGCATTTTCTTCTGCCTCAGCTTCACTGCCAGGGGGTATTGAGCACTTATCAGCTTCAGTTTTTCAGAAAATCTACAAATCTTCACCCCTGGCAGTGAGGGCTCTTAATGCTACCTCTCTCCTCACTGCTTATAAAGCGGAGCTCATGGAGGAGATGCCGGGACACCAAACCTGGCTCCCTGGGAAGAGATCTGCATCATTGCAGATTTCAACCTGATGTCAAGGGGTGTGGTCCAGAGCTGTGGTTATAAGTGCTGGCTCAAATTTAGCCTATTACCCAAAAACACTTAAAATTTAACATAGAAGCCAATACTCACATCTACCTCTGAGCCCAGTTGGAGATAGAAAAAAGACACCAGCCGTGAGTGAGAAGAAGCAAGGGTCCAGCTTTATTGGTTCCGTTCCACCACACGAGATCCACACCGATGAGAATTCTCAGAAGTGATCTGATACCCTGAGCTTAAGCTCCAGTATTTATACTGTATTTACACAGTAAATAACCCATATGTTTCAAGAAGACTATGATATCAATACCAATAGGGTTAAAAAAGAGCTCATCTACCTTACTATTATGTTCAAAAAAGGGCTATTCCACTTACCAATAGCTCAAAAAACAGGGCTTTTCAACTTACACATAGAATCAAAACCAGGGGTTTTCAAATTACACATAGAATCAAAACCAAGGGATTTCAAATTACACATAGAATCAAAACCAAGGGATTTCAAATTACACATAGAATCAAAACCAAGGGATTTGAATTACCCATAGAATCAAAAGTGGAGAGACAAAACAATCTAGAGTGACCTTGGTCTTACTATTATCTCGTGGGGGGGGGGGGGGGCAGCTTGACACAGCTGCCCTTATAAATGGGTCCTCATGGTTCTCTCTTAAAATTAAGGCCTTCCTTGCGAGACAAGAATCTTCACCATCTGAAATATGAGTAAGTTATATTTTTCTGTATTTCTAGTTTATAATTTATTTTCATATTTGCTCTATATCTCTATTTTATATATAGTTATACTGCTTGAAAAACGGTTTACTGTATTTCCTCCTTCATAATATCATTATATTACCCTTCTACTGTTCTGCATATCCTGCTATTCTGTATTTTATAAAGAGTTTTTCTATTATTATAAGATATTGTAATGTCTTGTACTATCTTAATACTTCTTTTCATTATTCTTATAAAGTTATTTATGTGTGTGTGCTTTATGTCTACATGCCCGTCCTTGACTGTGCGAGAGTGAGTGTGAGTATGTGTGTGTGTGTGTGTCAGTACTCCTCAGCTCTTATACTTCTTTTTGACTCTTCGACTAGTAAACCATAGTGTAGTACTCTTAAAGTGTGAATCCAATTCGTCAATATCCGCCTAATACCGCTTCTGTGTGTCTAGGTGCCCGTCGTCAGTCCTTCCTCTCTCCTTTACTGGATCTGGATCTGGATCTGGACACTCATTGTCAGCTTGTGCATCTCACTGCTGATATCATGGTGCTACTTAACTATCTTCGCAGCACCCCCTCTAGAAATAGAAATGCCGGGTCCGCCCCCCCCCCCCCCCTCCGATACAGAATCTGCCCCGTGAACGTGTGTGTTGACGCCTCTACACAGCCAGAACCCCCCTCCAGCTTTCAGTCTGAGGGAGATGTCCTCTTCTTCTTCTTCTTCCCCCTCCCGCTCTCCTCCAGACTACGCACCCACCAGTCCTGTGAATTACCAATAAACTTACATTTTACTCATACTAAGTCTCCCTCATGTTTATTTCATGTCATTTTTATCCACAACATAAGCCTGGCAGTGGTGGGTGAGTGGGCTCTGTGGCTGGGGTTGTCTGGGCTGTTGGACAGAGAGAGGTGGATTTCCACTTGAGCCCAAAGCCCTCTTTGGGGCTTCAGTCACTCCATGTGGCAGCAATGCAATCTGAAGAAACAGGGTGAGGCTTTCCAGACTGGCCTCACATGTAAATCCATTGCTAGGGCTCCTCAGTCAGCTCACCCTAGTATGCACCGCCCCTAGGATTGGGCAGTCGGGCTTTAGGAGACCCAGATCCCCCCCCCATCCTCAGCAGTCAGAGACTCTGTCTAAGCTATCTCAGCTGAGGGGAAAACCTTCCTTCGTAGCAGCAGCAGCTAAACACCAGACAGCAAACCCTCAGCGAGGGAAGAAACGGCAAGCAACAGCACTCACGGAGTATCTGTTGTTATCCTCTCTCAAAGAGAGTGGCCATTTTCTCCCCCTTCTGCCATGAGAAAGAAAAAAAATACCTCACGATGTTTTTCCCTTCATATGTCCCTTTATTTATTCTTGAAGGAATAGACTGGGATTTGTCTATGTACATAAACTTATAGGCATCACTGAGTCAGTTGGCTGGTCTGCTTCAGACAGCATATCTGCAATACAGGAGTTGTGTATATCCCATAGTAAGATACTGAATAAATATTTGAAAGTTAACTTTAGGTTACTTACGTAACCTTGGTTCTCTGATAACAGGAGTGAGGTCTCTCACATTTCCCTCCTTGTAGTTGCACAGAGAAGAGATATGATGAGAATGAAGAAGGGACCATCAGCGACGTCTTATATGTTAGGAAGGCCATGATTGGTCTGTCAACTGACAGACGTGGTGTTATTAGTGCTTCCATGACTGGTCATGCCTGAGGCTTTTCCCATAGTGAGATACCTCACTCCTGTTATCAGAGAACCAGGGATACATAAGTAACCTAAAGTTTTCCTTTACAAATTTGGTATTAATGAAAATCCAGTTAATACAGAAGAACGTTTGTATCCCACTCAGGCTCCTGATTGAGTGTAAATTTATACATAATGTAAGCCTTGATCCTTGATCATTTTCAAGTCATATAATTTGCATGGATTACAGAACTATTTTATTTGTTATTATTTTGTTTAAAGATCTTTTTTTTTCCATTCAGTACTGCATTTCAGAAGCTACATAAGATATTTAAATGTTTGTTTCACAGAAGTCGAAATAATAACAATTTACACAGATCATGTGTTACGGCCCCGGTCTAGAGTCGAGGTGTAACATAAAAAGTATTTTAAAAAAAATAATGAGGTTGACACACGTCTTTCAAGTCTGCAATATCTTACAAATTTAATGATTGCCAGAAAAATAATCCAAAACAAACAGAATCACTCCGAAAGCACAACTCGTCAGGGCTGGGCAAGGCCAAAATAATAAACAAAACAGTCGCTGTCTTGCTCCGTATCAATTTAACTAACCTAACAAAAAAAGGTATGTCAAAAGAAAATACAGAGTCTAACCTGACTCCCTAACTGAGGCAAAAACAGCGAACAAAAGATAGACCCCAAAAATAAACGGCACCCAACCCCTACAGCTTTCGTGACAGTAAGAAAAGAAATATTTACAATGAAAGATATATTTACAATTCAGGCGTACGCTCAGCCACAACATAAGACAAAACAGGGGAATGGAACAACACAATATCCTACCACTCACTTCTTTCACTCGTACACAATACAACAAGCAAGCGATTTCACTCAAACACCAGGAAAAACATTCGCTACTCAATTGTACGTACACAATCACAGACACACCACACGTCCGCATTCCTGCCGACATAACGTCCTTCCTCCTTTTTAAAAGATGTAATATCTTCTCCTCTCTCCTCTCCAATCCCCATGCACCACGTCAGCATGTTGAATTAGGGCGGAGCGACCTGTGAGAGCGAAACAGTGGGAAGGCAAGAGAGAGAGAGAGAGAGAGAGCACACAGTACGTCTCCTGACGTAACACATGTTAAAAAATTTTACACCCCTGGCTCTTAATGTATCGTGTTGCTTGAGCATCAGTGAATGTTTGCACATTTTGTAATAGTTGTGTATGAGTTGTGTGAAAAGATGGATCTCAAAATCATCTCAAAATCTCTAAATCATATAGCCATGGTTGGAAAGTGGTCAAATATGCAGAAGATGCTGGAAAACCAAATAATGTGCAGTACCTGGAAGATATTTCTGAAGAACAGTGGGCAGTTTAACCGCTCAGGACAAACAAGGGACTCATGAACAACTATCACATAAAAAATAGTCATTGATCATCCAGGTAACACACACTATAACCAAGGGTATGTAAACTTTTGAACTGTTTCATTTGTGTAAATTCAGTTATTATTGTGTCTTGTGAACTGTAAACATCTGTTATTCAGGGCAGTACTTAATAAAAAAACAAAATGAATTTTTAATGATCCCTCTTAATTAATATATATATATATATATATATATATATATATATATATATATATATATATATATATATATATATATAAACATTTTACAGATCCTGCAAGGGGTATGTAAATTTATAAGCACAACTGTATATTAGAGTTTCCGTTAGCTGATAAATACCGGTTTTTGACCATTAAAAATTCAAAATGTCAGATAAAATCAAAAACTGTCAGACACAGTGTCCAGTAAAAATATAAACACGAAGCAGAAATACACTGTATGTTAGGCAAAGTACGTTCACAGTTGCACACCCAAATAAGGTCAGTCTGCACAATTTTTTTTCACATGCTTCACCTGTAACATGCACTTGGATTTGCTCACATTATTCAAACCATTCAACCACACACGCACACACGTCTTTGTGCTGGTCATCTGTCTCTCTCTCTCTCTCTCTCTCTCTCTCTCTCTCTCTCTCTCTCTCGCTCTCTTTTGCTCACTCGCTTGCTCTTGTTCGTTCGTTACAGGAAGCACTGAAAGCACAAACGCACACAAAACTAACCTCGGGCTAATCCAAGTCAGAATAACGTGTTACCTGCTGGTTCAACCTGCCTCCTCTCCATCCACAGCTGATTCCTGACCATGCCCTGCCCCCTCAATCACACATACTATGCATAGTCCAACACGTTACAGTGCAAAATACACACCAAAATGAGATGGCCAGAATTTTTTTCCTGTTTTTCATTACATTACATTATTACATTAAACAATATTACATTTACTATGTTTACAACATTTAGCATAAATCCTCACCCAGAGTGACTTATAGAAGTGTTTTGCAGTCGCTATCAAAAACACATCCTCATGCTAGTTCACTAGGTCAGGGACTAAGAATACCATCAAGAAAAAAAAAATTATTTTTTTTTAAATGTTTTATATTATTGGCATTAATTAAAGAATACGAAAAATAAAGAAAGCGAGCCAACACAACCCCCTAAATTAAGACAAATAAAACTAATCATTTAATTATAACAAAAGAAATGCAAGCAAAAAATAAAATTAAATGTGTGGGCTGATCTGTCTGTGCATGGCTGTAAGCCATAAACAAATGCTTCAAAAAAAGATGTTTAAAGGCCAGTATGATTTTTTTTGGAGGGTGAAAGATTGCTTATAAATCAGTTTCCTTTGCCATAGCATCTTCTTCCTCATCTTCTTCTTCCAGCATGTCGGGCGGGACACTTAAAAATATTTCAAAATTGCGGTTTCCCAGTCTGACATTTTTGGTGTGCAGGATCACCTGGGTACAGTGTAGGTCTTTTTTCTCCTCCATTTTCCTGTCACAAAATTTACTTGTCACCTCACCTAATTCACACCTCATTCACCTTTTCGGTAATTTATCTCTAGATTTTGAACTTTTCAGGTGCTGTTACACTGCTAAATATTGGTATTGGCATAGACATGAGTCAAATTAACTTTCATGTCTACCTTTCTGCTTTTACTCTCCAAGTTCATTTTGTGCTCCCAGCTGTCTGCGCACACAGAAAGTGTTGATATCCCACACACTTTTCGTGTTATTACTATTTCAACACAAGTTGTTTTAAATTATCAAAAAAGAACAAAATTTCACACGAGTGACCAACACAACATGGGTTAAATTATTGTCCAATCACGTTGTGGACTGTGCTGCTGACGTCATCATTCGAACATAAACTCGAAGTTTGTTGCGTTGACCATTTGATTGTGACAGTGGAGTCTGAGACGAGGAAACCAAATGGTAAGTTAGCGTTCATCACTATTTAGCATTAATGCTGCTGAAAATCCCTGGCCGAGATTGTGATATTTAGGCAGGGAGCGCTCGAAAATGTATTCATTGGAAAACAGTAACTCAGGAAGTGATAATTAACTTAACCTGTCGCAACAGCTTCAAAAGTCAATATCATGTACTGCTTCCTCAGTGTTGGTGTTATGCTACTACTGTAATGTGTTTATATTGGCTGTGAAATATGGACTGAGGTTATTCTATAATTCATCTTGCATCTAATCTGAGGCACCGAGTTTGGGTTAGCTAGCTAGATGCTATCACCAATCACAGTAGGGTTGAGTTGATGACATTACTTTAGTATACAGCTCGCGGTAATGTTAGATTTTTTCATTCCCTTTTTGAAAGTTAACGATAATGTAGCATTACAGCTATTCACCATGATGTAATACAGAGAATGGGTTAACATTAACTGCATTTAGCAAGTGTTCTGGACGAGGCAAGCTGTAGAAATTAGCATTAGAAGGATGAGTTAGAGCCATGGATGTGTCAGAAATCACGTACTGTGACAGTATGTACTGCATTCAATGCAGTACCTACTGCACTACTGTTGAAACAATACGTACTAATCAGTATATGTGTGTAGTATGAATACAATCCCGTACATACTACATCCACCATGTTGGCATTGTCATGTGACTTTCCATCCATCCATCCATCCATCCATCCATCCTCTACATCGCTTATCCTTTTCAGGGTCATGGGGAAACCTGGAGCCTATCCCAGGGAGCATTGGGCACAAGGTAGGGTACACCCTGGACAGGGTGCCAATCCATCGCAGGGCACAATCACATACACATTCACACATCCATTCATACACTATGGACACTTTGGACACTTTGTACCTGGAGGAAACCCCCGCAGCACAGGGAGAACATGCAAACTCCGCACACACAGGGCCACGGTGGGAGGACCCTGGAGGTGTGAGGCAAACGTGCTAAAAGGGACTACCAGATTAAAGCAACCACACTAATGGCAAAATGCACATCAGGAAAGTGAACTGAATTAGTAATGTAATGTGGGCGGGGTTAACAAGCTGAGGTAAATTCATTGCCTTTAGCTTGGCCGGCTAAGGCATGATGGAGATCACAAAAAAGGTTTCAAATGCTGTGACAACTGTTTTCTTGTTTAAACCTTCAACAAGTTAACAATTTATTTGGGTATTGTTAAACAAATCCTGTTTAACCTAAGGTTTAATTAAGGTTTAACTTAAGGTTTAATACTTAAAAAGAGTCTTCTGCAATTTTTTTTCTGAGCTTGTCCACGCCAATCCCGTTGCATTATCGGATTTTTGACTCGCGTAGTGTCTATCGGTTGCATACTGCAAAATCTCGCCGGAAGCAGTACGCCATCTGGGTATTTATCGCCTACTGTTTCTCGCCTACTGAGAATTTGAACATACTACCCCTCTGGCGTACTGCTTTTCACCTACTGTGTAGTAGGGAAGTATGCAATTTCAGACCCAGCCCATGTTTCTTCATGCATTCAGCAAATTTTAATGCTGCTAAAGAGGCAGACAGTCAGTGGCTAACGGAACTTAGCCAGCTCAGTAAATGTCAAGGCCAAAAGTTCTTCACAAGGTTAACGTGACAAAAAAGAGAGGTTGGGGGTTAGGTTGTAATGCTTTCCACTATCTCTGTAATATTGGTTGACTCAATTAGGTTGTGCAAAAGTATGCCGGTGAGGGGCTAAAGGCAGGAAAATAAATATTTGCAAGTTAGCTCGACTTTTCTGGTGAAGCTACAGTGGCATTTTGTTCATTAGGAGAGTGGATGGATTCTGTAACACAATTTCTCAGTTGAAGCCCAAGGGCATTTGTCCATATTTTGTAGCTAACAACTAACCACTACGCTTTTTGCTCTTTTACAGCTTTTCAAATGGAAGGGAGTGGGACTCTTGTCTTCCCAGATAGCAGGGAGATTTGTAAGAAGATGCTTCAACTCCAATTCTTATATCTGTCAAATGTTTAAATGATTTTAATAAATGCATTTAATAAATGCAAATGAGCTGTGTCAGGAATCCATTTAGCACTTTATGGGTGATCAACATACACACTCAAGTATGAAGAAAAACAACCTTTTTCCAAAACTTTTGTAAATCCAGCCGAACATTTTTTGTTCAGCTTGGCTTACGCAAACATTTAGTCAAGTCAAGTGGGTTTTCATTGTCATTCCTATATATAGCGTGTATACAATGGAACAAAATGACATTTCTTCAGGACCATGGTGCAACACAAAACAGTATGCAAGACTACATAAAGTGTAGTATACACAACAGTGTGAGACGAGTGCAAAACAATAAAAACACAGAACAAAACAGTAAATACACAGTACAGTAAATACACAGAACATAGACTGTAAACTGTAAGCTATTGTGTAATGTAGCAGCAATATTGGCAGCAAAAACTAGTTCCATAATATGAAGTGATTGATGCAGCTATGTAAAGTGTAGTGTGCAGTAGTACTGAGTCTTACTGGGTTAGTGTGTGTGCAGTGGTATGAGTCTTACTGGGTTAGGTGTTTGACTAGCCCAGGTGAGCGTTGGGAGGTAGCAGGATGTTGAGTCATCTGACTGCCTAAGGGAAGAAACTTGCGGAGTCTGCTGGTGGTGGCAGGGATGCTCCTGTACCTTCTGCCAGATGGAATGAGGGTGAATTTTCCATGAGAGAGGTCAGAGGGGTCATCCACAATACTGGTGGCTTTGCGGATGCAGCAGTTTTTGAAAGAGGTGTCAATGATGTGTAGAGAGACTCCGATGATCTTTTCAGCTGTCCTCACAATCCGCTGTAGGTTCTTGCGATTGGAGGCTGTGCAGTTCGGAAGGCCCCAGCGCTTCCACACTGTGAGACAGCTGGTCAGGGGAAGGGTAAGTTTGGCTCTCTTCAGCCTCTGCAGGAAGTGGAAGCACTGGGGCCTACATGACTGGGCAGGTGGTGTTGAGAGTCCAAGAGAGGTCCTCAGTCATGTGCACACCAAGAAACTTGGAGCTTTTGACTGGATCCATAGTTGTTCTGTTGATGTGCAGTGGTGAGTGGTCCATTTGGGTTCTGCTAAAGTCAACAAACATCTCTTTAGTCTTATTAACATTAAGAGATAGATTGTTGACTCTTCATTCTGTGAGCTGGTTCACCTCCTCCCTTTATGCTGACTCACCATTGTTGCTGATGAGGACCAGAATTGTAGTGTCATCAGCAAACTTGATGATGTGATTAGAACTGAACTTTGCAGCACAGTCATTAGTCAGCAGGGTAAACAGCAGTGGACTGAGCACACAGCCTTAGGGGCTATGGTAGCAGATATGGCGTCCTCTGTTGTTCTGTGTTTCGAACCATGTGTAGAAATCATTCAGTGCGATCTGGGAGTGGGGTCTCATCATCACAGACAGGCAGTGTAGCTTTGTAGTCAGACCTGAAGGCAGTGTCTCAGGTTTTCAACAGCGGGCACACTTCAGCAGTCTTCCAAGGATTCTGTTTTGCACAATTGGTGATGGTCTTGAAGGAAGTTGCATCATCTATGCACTTGCTGATGTAGCCAGTCACTGATGCTGTGTATTCCTCCAAGTCTGTCATGATGTGCTATGTAGCAGCCTCTCTGAACATGTTCCAGTCTGTGTGCTCAAAACATTCCTGAAGTGCTGAGATGGCTCCCTCAGATCTGGTTCTCACCTGTTTCAGAACTGGTTTGGCACATTTCAGAAGTGGTCTGTATGCTCGGATTAGCATAAGCATTAGCGTAATGTGGTCCAAGCTGTCAAGATGGGGGCAGGGTGTAGCCTTGTAAGCAGTGTGAATGTTGGATGTTTGAAGGTTGCAAATCAACATGCTGGAGGAATTTTGGCAGCAGTGATTTCAGATTTGCATGGTTAAAATCTCCAGCAACAATGAAAAATCAATTGGGGTGCGCTGTCTTTAGGTTACTGATAGCCCTGTAGAGTTCACATAGCGCTTCCCTAGTGTTAGCACAGGGTAGAATGTACACCACGACAATGAGCATGGTGGTAAACTCTCTGGGCAGGTAATATAGTTGGCAGTTCACAGTCATAAATTCCACCAGCGATGAACATTCCTGCACCATGCATTGTTTATGTAAACACACAGACCACCGCCGCAAGTCTTACCAGACAGTGCTGCTATCTTCTCAGCGCGATATGCAGCTAGCCCAGCTAGCTGAATGGTTGTGTCTGGAATGCTGATATTGGGCCATATTTCAGTAAAAATGAAAACAGCAGTCCCTGATATCATGCTGGGTTGTTAGCTGTATACTGAGAAAGTCCAACTTATTGTCAATAGAGCGAACATTGGAGAGGAGAATGGATGGTAGAACTGGACGGCTAGGGTTAGGCTTTAGTCTAGCATGGATGCCGCCTCACTTTTATCATGCAATAATGCGGTCCCAATGCCTGGTTCGCATAGCTGGCCAAGGTCGCATAGCTCATCCCACAGTCCATCAGTTATTCCTTGTTGTTCAGCAGAATTTGGCGATTATAGACATGTACACCAGTGCTTCCGATGTAAGTCTGTTTAAAAAGTTTTCCAATTAGGGCGTACAGTGGCTTAGTGGTTAGCACGTTCGCCTCACACCTCCGGGGTTCGAGTCGCACCGGGGCCATGTGTGTGCAGATTTTGCATTTCTCCCCATGCTGGGGGTTTCCTCTGGGTACTCCGGTTTCCTCCCCCAGTCCAAAGACATGCATGGTAGGCTGATGGTCTAAAGTGTCTGTAGTGTATGAATGGGTGTGTGAGTGTGTATGTGATTGTGTCCTGCGATGGACTGGCACTCTGTCCAGGGCCTTGTACCCCGCCTTGTGCCCGATGATCCCTGGGATAGGCTTCAGGTTCCTCGTGACCCTGAAAAGGAGTAAGCGGTAGAAGATGGATGGATGGAAGTTTTCCAGTTGGTGTAAGCTACACATAACATGCACCATATTAATGGACCCGAAGTGGCCACTGTGTGCTACTGCCACCATCTTGCATATGTACACACAATCTAAAAAAAACCTAAATGTAAAAGATTGATAAATGAGGGCCAATGTGAGTAAAGATGGAAAATGAAAGGTCTCCAAACAGCATGTAGGGAATGTCTCAATCATGAGTCCTTTGTCTCATCCATAACTGCTTACTTTTCAATCAAGCAATGCAAGCTACAGTATAAGAAAAATATTAGGTTCTCATTTAACGTTTAAGATATCTAAATTAACAAATGATCGGGCTCTGTATGAATCACAAATTTCTCCAGACCATAGCAACAATTTTCAGACTTCTTCAGTTTAGCAGCAGCAGACTGCTAGCAGTGCATTCTCTAATGATGATATTCCAGGTGGCACCATAAGCAAAGAACATCTCAACAAGTTTAGCCCCATTGGGTATATTGAGCTCTGTACCTTGTTGCAGTCCTCTATACCAGCCACCTGTGTGCTTGACTTAAAATGTGCAATAGTCAATTTGTTTTATTCCTTATATGTACAAATGGCCTGGAAAATGTGCAGAATATGATAGAAAACTAATGGTTTAAGCCAGTAGTGTTTGAGTGGGCCTCGTGTCAGTCATTTTATTAACACTCCCCAACGCCCTCACATTTCACACCCATCTCAGCATATACAGAGAGAAAAGAAACATGGCTGAAGCCTGTAAGCTCCCAGTGCAGCCAGATAATTCTTGTGTTAGGAAAAATTATGCTATGCATTGGAAAAAAAAGTAACATGAAGAAACACAATAACACCACAATAACACACAATAACACCAGACAATAACACCAGAACAATGGCAGTGCTTTTCCAACAGTTAATATTTTATTTCTGGAGTGAAGGGGATGAAACTGTACATTGAATTAGCATTGTTGCTCCTGCATAGGTTTGTAAATGCAATCTGTATAAAGCTTTCAACTGAATATAGTAGATACATTTTTAGCACTTAGAAAGTCAGGTAAGGAAATTAGGCCTACAACTAATGAATATTTTCATAATCGATTAATCTACCGATTATTTTATCGATTAATCAATTATTTGGATGAAAAAATGTTACAAATATAAACTTCAGGCTATAACTTACACACACATATACACACACACACACACACACACACGCATATATACTGTGACGGTGGACCTGCAGCCCGCGCACACCAAACACGCTCCTCGCGCAATTGCCAGCAGGGTGCTGAACAGACAGCACCCCAAGTGTTTTGGACGGCATGAAAGCACATGGCTGCAAGGTAAGGTGGGAGAAACACACACGGCTGGTGGCAAATGAGTGGAGCGGCCACTCTTCACCCTTCACTCTCTTCACCACTCTACACCCTCCTGTGTGTCTGTGTTCTGCCCTGTCACAGCCCTGAGTAGCCACACTGGTAGAGAATGTGGGCATAACACAGACCCAGCAACGCCCCACATTGGATCCTATGCTACAGCACCTTTTGGAAACCAACATTCAGCAGCAGGCAGTGACCCAGGAGCTGGCCCAGAGCCTCCACATCACCACCCAGGAGCTGCTGGCCCTTAAGAAGAAGCCATGCTCCAGCACCTCAATTCCTCTCCAGAATCTATGCTGGGAGGCCCAACATCTGCTCACAAAGCACTTCAGGGAGGATGACATAAAAGCCTATCTGCAGACATTTGAATGCGTCACCCTACATGAGCAGTGGGAAGAAGAAACCTGGGCACATATCTTCGGTCTGTTCCTCTCGGGCCACCCTCCCAGTGGCTGAAGCAGCAGACTACAAAATATTAAAAGGAGAAATCCTCGCACGCTGTGGCCTGTCCAATACCAACGTGGTGACAGAGTTCCAGTGCTGGACCTACCACACCACATCCTCCCCTCGAGCCCAGATAGAATCACTGCTCTGCATCGCCAAACGGTGGCTTCAACCGGAGCGGTGCACTGCCACCAACGTCATCGAGTGGCTGGTAATGGACCATTTTTTTAAGGGCTCTGCCACGCAAAGAACATAAAGCTGTGGGGATGAGAGGCACTGACACCCCCCGAGAAATGTTAGAGAGCCTTGAACATGCTCTGGTCACCCTGGACATCGGTCGGGGTGAGCAGCAGGAATTCAACCCAGGGCCCCACCACAGCCAGGGCCCTCCTGCTCTGTCCAGACCCTGATTTCTCCAGAGATGGGAACCCTCATGACAGCTGCCCGCCTATGAAATGCATATCCATAACCACTAAACTGGACCCAGCATCCTCTCAACCAGCTAACAAACTCGGGTTTTGCAGGATGTGCCCTCCACACAACATCCCCGCCCAACACGGCAACACTCCCAGTCAAGGTGGACCGCCAGCTGGTTGCAGCACTCCTGGACTCCTGAATCACCGTGACCCTGGCCCGCCCCACCACCCTGTGGTGAGGCCTAAAGACCATTGGGACTTCAGGGAGGTACCCACAGCTGAAGTCCATCACACCACCCTGAATGGGGAGTGGCCCCTCCTCGTCAGGCTCATCCCCGAGTGATTTGGTAGGGCTGCTCCCAAAATCCATCCAGGGCCATGAGTACATCCTGGTGATCCTGGACTATGCCACCAAGTACCCTAGGCAGACACCCTATGGGAAACCACCTCCCGCAACACTACAAAGGAATTCCTGCTGTTGTTCAGCCACATCTGCATTTCCAAGGACCTGCTAAAAGACAGTGCGCCATTTGTGTCTAAACTAATGGGTGATCTTGCAATCCTATCTCTCAGACAGATCCTTCAAGGTATTGTGGAGGGGAGGTATTTCTGAAACTCAGTAACTCACAACTGGGGTTCCTCAGGGGTCAGTTCTGGGTCCACTGCTCTTTTCTATTTATACTACATCTCTAGGGCAGGTGATTGAGTCTCATGGCTTCTCATATCATTGCTATGCTGATGACACTCTGCTTTGTTTGTCCTTACAGCCTGATGATCCATCTGTCTCCGCACAAATCTCTGTTTGCCTGTCTGACATCTCGGACTGGATGAGGGAACACCACCATAAGCTCAACTTGGCAAAATCTGAGCTTCTTGTCATCCCAGCCTGCCCCTCAATCAACCACAACCTCACTGTACAGCTCAGCTCAACCACACTTAAGCCAACCAGGACAGCCAGGAACCTCGGGGTGACTTTTGATGACAGCTTGAACTTTACAGACCACATTTCAACAATTGCACAGTCTTGTAGGTTCATTCTGTACAACATCAAGTAAATCAGACCCTAGCTCACCGAACAGGCTACACAACTACTAGTCCTGGCTCTTGTCATATCAAAACTGGACTACTGCAATGCACTACTCTCGGGCCTCCCAGCCAGCTCCATCAAACCCCTTCAGATGATTCAGAATGCAGCTGCAGGCCTCGTCTTCAACTAGCCCAAAAGGACCCATGTCAAACCCCTCTTCATCTCCCTCCACTGGCTTCCTGTAGCCGCCCATATCAAATTCAAGGCCTTGATGCTCACATACAAGACCTTGTCTGGAACAGCACTCCCCTACCTCAACACTCTCCTGAAGGCTTACGTTCCTTCACGCAATCTGCGATCGATTAATGATCGACACTTAGTAGTGCCTACTCAGTGTGGCTCAAGCTCCCTTTCCAGAACCTTCACACTAACTGTCCCTCAGTGGTGGAATGAACTTCCAACCTCAATCTGGACAGCAGAATCGGTCACTATCTTCAAAAAACAGCTAAAGACCCACCTCTTCCGTAAACAACTAACTAACCCCTAAAATGCCAACCCCACATTATCCTTTAAAAAAAAAGAAAAAAACTTACTTTGGTACTTACACCTCTACTCTGCGCACTTTGCTTTTCTAGAACTCAATTAAAAGATCTTGTATGGTAGCACTACTTGTATTGTTCTTCGCTTGATATATCGCTTTGCTTGTATATCCTCATTTATAAAGCTAAATGAATAAATGTTAATGTTCTATGTCGGCTGTTGCAGGCTGTTGCACCTGAGGTGGGTGCTGGACAAGGAGGGACAGAACTGGGACCTCCTCCTCCCCTTCATGCTCTTTGCTGTCTGAGAGACACCACAGGCCTCTACCAGCTTCACCCTCTTTGATCTCCTCTTCAGTTGGCGACTCCGAGGACTGCTGGACATGGCCCAGGAGGCATGGGGAGAACAACCCTCCCCATTCCGCTTCCTCAAATATGTCCAAAAGATGAGGAGCAGATCAAAAGGGTAACGCAGATCACCCTATTGAAGGTTCATACTTCACGTCTCCTCTCTAGCTTCCCTCTCTCAGATCTCACTAGGAAGGGGCCAGGTGCAGTGGACCGACAAGGCAGAGCAGGCATTCCAGGCCCTCAAGAGGACCCTCACCAGCTCCCCAGTCCTCAGTAACCCCGACTTCAACCTGCCCTTTACAGTCCACACAGATGCCTCAGAGGCCATCAGGGCCGTTCTGTCCCAGACGTTCGACAGAGAGGAGCACCTGATCCTGTACATCAGCAGGAAGCTAACCCCCGCTGAAAGGAATACGCCAGCATGGAGAGAAGCCCTGGCAATCACGTGGGCCTTAGAAGAGCTCAGGTACTACCTGACTGGGTGCTACTTCACCCTCATAACCAACCATGTGCCCCTGTAATGGATGGCCCGGGCAAAGGACTCCAACACCAGGGTGATCAGGTGGTTCCTCTCTTTGCAGGACTTCTCCTTCCAGGTAGGAGGTCCATCACTGAAACACAGATGGCCTCTCCCATAAACATGCCCTGTGGGCCCAATGCTTGCTGACAGTAGGCTTGGAGCTGGGGGTGCTACTGTGATGGTGGACCTGCTGCCCGTGCACACCAAACATAATGCGCTCCTCATAAAACTGTTGGCAGGGTCAGCACCATTTCTGGACTCAGAGTGTTTTGGATGGCACAAAAGCTCATGGCTGCAAGGCGGGACGGCAGAAACAAACATGGCTGGTGGCAAATGAGTGGAGCGGATGGAGCTTTACCCTCCCGCAGGAACCAGGAGGATATAAAAAGCTGAAACTAGTGTACAGAGGTGAGCGAGTTGTACGTCTCTTTACCTAGTAACGTGTCTCTCTCTCTTCTCCAGAAGGAGATGAGGACGATGAAATAGAAGACAATGCTCCCCAGCCTCCCCATGCTCTCCACTGGTGCCCTCGCTCCGCTTTCGTCATGCTGGGCACCGCCTCGACGCTGCTGCAGCCCACACACAGCTTCCCACACCAGGAAAAAAGCACCCTGCACTAACACTCTTCAACTTTGCACATCTCACCTCCATTCACTGTGTGTATATATATATATATATATATATATATATATATATATATATATATATATATATATATAGTATCCCACAAAAGTGAGTACACCCATCACATTTTTGTAAATATTTGATTATATCTTTTAATGTGACAACACTGAAGAAATGATACTTTGCTACAATGTAAAGTAGTGAGTGTACAGCTTGTATAACAGTGTAAATTTGCTGTCCTTTCAAAGTAACTCAACACAAAGCCATTAATGTCTAAACTGCTGGCAACAAAAGTGAGTACACCCCTAAGTGAAAATGTCCAAATTGGGCCCAAAGTGTCAATGTTTTTTGTGGCCACCATTATTTTCCAGCACTGCCTTAACCCTCTTGGGCATGGAGTTCACCAGAGCTTCACAGGTTGCCACTGGAGTCCTCTTCCACTCCTCCACGATCATGGAGCTGGTGGAGGTTAGAGACCTTGTGCTCCTCCACCTTCCATTTAAGGATGCCCCACAGATGCTCAATAGGGTTTAGGTCTGGAGACATGCTTGGCCAGTCCATCACCTTCACCCTCAGCTTCTTTAGCAAGGCAGTGGTCGTCTTGGAGGTGTGTTTGGGGTCGTTATCATGCTGGAATACTGCCCTGCAGCCCAGTCTCCGAAGGGAGGGGATCATGCTCTGCTTCAGTATGTCACAGTACATGTTGGCATTCAAGATTCCCTCAATCAACTGTAGCTCCCCAGTGCCGGCAGCACTCATGCAGCCCCAGACCATGACACTCCCACCACCATGCTTGACTGTAGGCAAGACACACTTGTCTTTGTACTCCTCACCTGGTTGCCGCCACACATGCTTGACACCATCTGAACCAAATAAGTTTATCTTGGTCTCATCAGACCACAGGACATGGTTCCATTAATCCATGTCCTTAGTCTGCTTGTCTTCAGCAAACTGTTTGCGGGCATTCTTGTGCATCATCTTTAGAAGAGGCTTCCTTCTGGGATGACAGCCATGCAGACCAATTTGATGCAGTGTGCGGCGTATGGTCTGAGCACTGGCAGGCTGACCCCCCACCACTTCAACCTTTGCATCAATGCTGGCAGCACTCATATGTCTATGTCCCAAAGACAACCTCTGGATATGACGCTGAGCAAGTGCACTCAACTTCTTTGGTCGACAATGGCAAGGCCTGTTCTGATAAACCGCTGTATGGTCTTGGCCACCATGCTGCAGCTCAGTGTCAGGGTCTTGGCAATCTTCTTATAGCCTAGGCCATATTTATGTAGAGCAACAATTCTTTTTTTCAGATTCTCAGAGAGTTCTTTGCCATGAGGTGCCATGTTGAACTTCCAGTGACCAGTATGAGGGAGTTTGAGAGCGATGACACCAAATTTAACACACCTGCTCCCCATTCACACCTGAGACCTTGTAACACTAACAAGTCACATGACACCGGGGATGGAAAATGGCTAATTGAGCCCAATTTGGACATTTTCACTTAGGGGTGTACTCAATTTTGTTGCCAGCGGTTTAGACATTAATGGCTGTGTGTTGAGTTATTTTGAGGGGACAGCAAATTTACACTGTTACACAAGCTGTACACTTACTACTTTACATTGTAGCAAAGTGTCATTTCTTCAGTGTTGTCACATGAAAAGATATAATCAAATATTTACAAAAATGTGAGGGGTGTACTCACTTTTGTGAGATACTGTGTATATATATATATATAATATTGGACAAACATTTTTGTTAAATATATATGTAACCAAAAATAAATTGAAAAACAAACAAACTAATAACCAATTATGCCACCCTGGGAATTTCACCCAAGGAGTTTACCCATAAGGCTATTCAAAGGTTCCCCACCCAAAGCAGAACAGAACATGGAGACATGGGTATCGGTTCACAAATACAAAATTCTTTATTATAAGAAAGACACAAAACACGATATAAAACTTTCAATAGGAGAGGAGAGAAAGCCCTCTGAATTAAATTTGCACAATTACCTGCCTGTGCTCCAGGGCAGACTGGGCAAGAAGTTAAGCCTTACCGTTATTCATATCACCTAATCACCTACACACCCACAAAGAACCCTAGTGCACACTGCAAACAGCACTTGGTGAAGGATTACCACCACCAACAGCAGGAAAGTAACCCATCTCCCTACACCAACAATGGCCTGCAGCTCCTAAAAAGAAAAATACACACACACACACACACACCTTTCTGCTGGTAACAAGATCTAAAACATGTGCAAACTACAAGGCTCAATTCCCATTAACAAAACAATTAAATCGACACATTAAATAAACTCAAACACTTCTTATTGCCAATAAATAACTCATATAAATGTTTCATTGAATATATCTGACAAAATGTGTAGTAAATTGAAATACTCCAAATTACAAAGCACAAAAGAAAAATAACCTAAAATCAATTCAACAAACAATAACAATTAACATTAACCACTCAAGCAAGATTATCTTGCTTTCACAAATAATAATAATAATAATAATAATAATAATAATAATACTGACATAAAACATAAAACTACACAACACAAACACTCCGCGCAGCCCCACAGAAATGGAGGATTCTCCAAACTGAGTGCTCAACGGGAACACAAAAAGAAATGCAAAACACACAGACCAAAGAAGGAACAAAACAGTGGTAATGCCACTGCAAAAAAAAAAAAAAAAAAAAGGCTTTGCCCTGAAATTCACACAAAACAGGTACACTTAAATAAAATACAAACAATGTTTAACACTATCTAACAAAAAAAGAAGAATCCTAACCTACCATAGAAAATGGCACCTCCTCATGTGGTGCATACCAACAGTTTATATACGCTCATGGTATACATTGATGATCTCATCAACGTCAGGCGAACTCAGGCAGAACTCATGCCACATATATATTAGTTTATATTATATATAAGTATCTATACATTATTTTTTATGGATGCACAAAAAGGACTGATAATTAAACTACAGTCCTAAATTAATAATAATAATTTGAAAAAACTTTCACTGTTACTGTTACTCACTGCCTTCAGGCATATTCCTTTACTCATGTTTACTTCGATCGTACTGTTTTAATTAGATATTACAGATTTTACTTGCGCTCCTATTGTTTATGACTGTTTATCTACATTGTGAGGCAACATGGCCTGGTTACAAATAGATTGCTCCCGTTATAATAAGTGACAGAATTGACACTGCAAGTGAGCAAATACAGCATATAATGGCAATAAACTTGAATTAACTGTTTTAAGCAACTCACACCAGTTTCCCCAACCCCTTGCACAGTGGATCATTTTGGATATAAACATAAGTTTGTGCTCATGCATCACTGTCGTGCTTCTGTGCTATACAAGCTCCGCTTTAAGTTTGCAGGTTACAATCTTCTTTGCGATATTTAATATAAAATGCTCCCATGCCTTGGGCACTTGGGCACACCCTTTTTTCCACTGTCACCTGATGATTATGCCTCTGTCTGATGGTGACTGAGTTCATGCTGTGCATAAAAGGTAACGTTGACATAAACTCTAATTATGTGCATTTGACATCTGGGGCCATCGACTGGGAAACAGCTTATACTTCCGGTTATTAAAACACTGCTAGTGTTCCATTTGAGGTGATACTACCCTTATAAAATTCATACACTAGACCAGTGGTTCTCAACCGTTTGTAAATAAAGCCCCCCCAAGCCTCCCCTATCATGTGGCACACCCCCCTCCCCCATATTGGAGGAGACCAGGTATAATGATTATCTATTCTATATAAAATCTATCTATATATAACCTAATCTATAATCTGTTTTTGATTGATAGATTTTTTTTTTTTTTTTTTTGCTTTTGTGTTTTTGTACTTTTATTAATAACTTTATAACTTTTATGATTTTTTAAATAACTTTTTTGACTTTTATAAAACTATATAAAAGACAGGTATGGAACATGAATTATAAAAAATGTTTCTGAACATTATAACTACTTTGAACAAAAGAACTAGGTTGGAATAATGTGTATTATTTTACGTGTATAACATGTTGCATTCCATTCGCCTTACATTCTAAAAACATTCGCATATGAATTATGTAAATTGGGAGGAAGGGCGTGTCGCATTAGCCATGTCATTGTTAAATCTCTGGCTCTCAGCCACTCACTGAACAGAGCAGACTCAAACAGAGGTGCGAGTGCAGTGGGAAAGCAAGACCTCGTGCTTGCAGGACAGTACTGGCGACATTTGGAAAGTTGCTAAAATCGCTCTTTAAAAAAAAAAGTCCCTAAAGGGGTCTGAAATGTTGCTAAGTTGGCAACACTGGTCTGCACTGACAGCTAGATAAACGGCAGGCTAAGCTCCACCTCTCCTCAGCAAAAAGAAAATACAGAGGAAGAGGGAACACAGGTTTTTCCATTTATGCACGTTCTATTTGAAAAGTAATAAAATACATTGAGTACCCAAATTATGCCCTGTCTGTTGTTTTTTCTTGAAAATAATTTGCGCCCCCCTTCCGATCTCTCCACACCCCCTGTGTTGAGAACCACTGCATTAGACGGTAGAGTAAATAGTGTAAGTATATAGTACATCTTTTGCAACACGACTTTGGTCTGTACTCTCCGATGAGTGTTTTCGGAACAGAAGTGACGCATTGAGTAAATATGGCCTGTGCTATGTGCAGACCGACTAATCGATAATGAGATTCGTTTACAGCGATTTTCATAACTGATTTTTATCGATTTTATCAATTAGTTGTTGCAGCTCTAAGGGAAATGCTTTAGATAAACCACCTTTATTTAATGTAAAGGTATTTAATGTTAGATAACTATGTAGCTATGCTGACAATACTAATTACAATAGGTTTAGCTGAAAAATTGCAGAGTACTTGTTATAAATAAATAATAGGGCAGCAGAGTCACCTCATAAAACAGTAGGAGTCGAATTTTGCTTATTTCTGGTACTATAATTTGGCTTTCAAGCAGCTAAATAGCAGAATGGGGAAAATATAAAATGCTAAAATGCTAATATCAGCCAGTCAGCAGACCGGTGACAAGGATTAAATAATAAATCACACAGGATAAGTGAAACTGAATTATTATAAATCATTATGAGAAGAATGTCACATGTTTCTAGTGTTATAACGTGACTTTCAACCTGCTGAATGGTCAAGTGGGCAAATGCTGAATACTAAAATGCTAACATCAGCCAGCCCAAATATGGTACTCTGATATTCTGTAACATGATTTGATGATAAATCAGTCAGGTAAAGGGAAATGTAATGGTTATTACAGTTTTTCCCAATTGGTTACACACATTTCCCCAAACATTACAACCATTTCCCACAACTAAAAATACAAATCTCAGTATTACACATACTATTCTGAAAATCTTACACTTAAAGGGGAAAATCACTTTTTATTCAAAAATGTCTCATAGCCAAATAATCCAGTCAGAATCACACACACACACACACACACACACACAAATCAGATATCTGCACACATCAAAGCCCATGTTAGACATTGTATTTCAAAACACAAAGGAATAGTTTTCAAAATACAAAGACCACAAAAACATCCACTGAATAAACAATTTATGTACATTTCACTGTTCATGAAGCAAATTACCTTAAAAAAAAACAAAAAACAAAAAAAACCAAGATGAGCCACAAAAGCATTTGTCAAAAGCTGATTTCAGTAAAACAAAAAAATTTTTTAAAGTATTGCCAAACCAGAGGGAAAATGCATCCTCCATGCATTCTCTCGCTTGTTGATGTGGGTTTCGCTCATACTGTATACCTTCCACCGCCACATTGAAAAAAATTCCTCAATTGGAATGTAGAAGGGGAATATGGTGGAAGGAATATAATCTCAGTGTGTGATGAACCATTCTTGTACTGTAGGTCATGTGCAGGACTTGTATTGTATGTCATGCGCCTTCATCTTGCTCATTCCATGACTGACAACATTATTAACCAGAATTGCTCAAATGTCATTGCAAATATTTCTTTGTCTTTCCCACCCTCTTCGTCTTCCTGTGCCTCTTCTTCTCTTGGTCTTTCCTGCTCCATTTTATGTTCATTTTTCCCTGAACCAATGTGACAGGGGCAGAGTTTATATGCCCCAGACAATTAGGAAAACTCAGTTTTTTTTATGGCGAATTGAGTTTTCACAGGTGAGATGCAGTTACTTTCATTAGCAGTTCTGACTGGTGACTCCAGTGTTTAGAAAAACAAGATAGCTGTGTTCCCACTGAGAAGTACATAGTGTGTTGAGAGATGTGTATAGAATTTTGCAAAATGAATGCAGCAAAACTGCAAACGATGTTGAATCAATGAGAATGTGTTTATCGTTGTGAAGGGATATTGTGTGATTATGGGATTTTAGCATAAGGAATTATTTGATGTATTCATTCAGTTACAGTGTGTATCCAAATGAGAAAAATTGTAATCAACACACACAGTAAATCAACACCTGCTGAGGGGAGATGTTTTTCTAAGAGTTAGGTTTCTAAAAGCCAAACACAGCAATCATGTATATAAACCAGCCTGAAATAGTTGGTTTAGATAGGAAAGAAGACCGCAGATGTGCTCCGGCATTGTCCAGCAATTAAGGGGTTGAGTGGAACAGGCAGGTGAATCAAAACTTAGCTAGTTATTTGGAGGAAGCTTTTGGCTTTATCAACTTCTACATAAGAACTGTGTGCTGGGTAAAATTTAAAGCATTATTAATTAGTGACACTTAGAGAGAGTGAGCTCAATACATCAGTTCTTTATTATTCTGCAGTGTCTAACAATTTTGCTGTGTATTATTTTTATTAGTCTACTCTTCCTTATTATGCATTTCCCCTCTATTCTGTTCTTCTATCATTATTATTCTTTTATCACCTATATCTAAATAACAAAGTAAGACAATACTTTTAACAAGTCAACAGCCTACAGTGTTACTTGAAATTTTGTGAGCCCTTTAGAATTTTCTGTATACCTGCAAAAATGACAAAACATCAGATTTTCACACAAGTCCTAAAAGTAGACAAAGAGATCCCAATTAAACAAATGAGACAACAATATACTTGGTATTTTATTATTCAGTAAAATGATCCATTATGTCATAGCTGTGAGTGGCAAAAGTATGCGAACCTCTAGGATTAGAAGTTTATTTGAAGGTGAAATTAGAGTCACTTGTTTTCAACCAATGGGATGACAATCAGGTATAAGTGAGCACCCTGTTTTATTTAAAGAACAGGGATCTATCAGAGTCTGATGTTCATAACACTTCTTTATGGAAGTCTATCATGGCATAAACAAAGGAGATTTCTGAGGACCTCAGTGAAGTTGTTAATGCTTATCAGGCTGGAAAAGGTTACAAAAACATCTCTAAAGAATTTGCACTCCACCAATCTACAGTCAGACAGATTCTGTACAAATGGAGGAAATTCAAGAGCATTGTTACCCTCACAAGGTGTGGCTGACCAGCAAAGATCACTCCAAGAGCGAGACGTGTAATAGTCCTCGAGGTCACAAAGGAACCAAGGGTAATTTCTAAGCAACTAAAGGCATACTTCACATTAGCTAATGTTAATGAATCCAACATCAGAAGAACACTGAACAAAAATGGCATGCATGGCAGGATTGCAAGGAGAAAGCCACTGTTCTCCAAAAATAAAACATTGCTGCCTTTCTGCAGTTTATTAAAACTGCATATAGACAAACCGTAAGGCTATTGGAAAAATGTTTTGGACAGATGAGACCAAAAGAGAATTTTTGGTTTAAATGGCTACGTTTGGAGAAAAGGAAATACTGCGTTCCAGCATAAGAACCATGTCCCATCTGTAAAATATGGTGGTGGTACTTTCATGGTTTGGGCCTGTTTTGCTGCATCTGGGCCCCGATGACTTGCCACGACTGATGGAACAATGAATAGGTCTCGAAAGTAACTGTTTTACTTGGTAGCACTGGTGCTCCCAACTTTAAAGAGTTTGGAACACCAGCAAAAATTTAGGAGCACCACAACTACAATTTAATTTATATTTAAAAATATATATATTAATATAAGAGATTTCTTTTATTTAAAGACACCATCACTTGCGTGTATTCAGTGGCAAATGCAGTACCTGCCACCTCTGTCCCACAGGCTTTAGAGTGAATGCAGCACATTGAGCCATTTTCATAGCGGAGCCACTCAAAGTCTTTCAGCCACTCTAGCCAAAAACTGGAAGCCTTATTTTCCACTGGTTGATAAACATTCACCATATAATCAGAATCACCAACTTGTTACAGCCCAGTCTAGGCTGCACAGAGTAACCAGTTCAGGATTCAATGGAATTTGACCTTTAAATAAGGGAAGCCAGGAATAACACAACCAGGTTTGTGTTAAAACATCGTGATATATTGTAACAATTATATACATACAACTATACAAAGAACCAAACACCAGACATACCTTCAGGGTGGGCAAAGCCCAAAATAACAAACAAAAGGATTTTTTGTTAGGTAGCTAGCTTACCTAGAAAATAAAGAAGATACAAGGATACATCCCTAACTACCTAAGCCAAAAACAGACAAAAGGACCCTCTCCCAAAAGAAATGGCAGCTACACCCTTACTGCCAGTGAACCAAGTAAGTCATATATACAATGGTGAAGAATATACATAAACAGATACAGGGACAACCAAACTCCAAGTCAAAAACCAGGCAAGAGTCAAAACCAGAACAGCAGTCAGAATACAGAATTTTGATAGGCACAAGGGCGATCAACATGAACCAAACAATCGCCTAACAACAGCCCACACATAGCCTCCCAACAACAGCCCACACATAGCCGCCCACACATAGCCTCCCAACAGTCCACACATAGCCTCCCAACAACAGCCCACACATAGCCGCCCACACATAGCCTCCCAACAACAGCCCACACATAGCCTCCCAACAACAGCCCACACATAGCCTCCCAACAACAGCCCACACATAGCCGCCCACACATAGCCTCCCAACAACAGTCCACACATAGCCACCCACACATAGCCTCCCAACAACAGTCCACACATAGCCGCCCACACATAGCCTCCCAACAACAGCGCACACATAGCCTCCCAACAACAGCCCACACATAGCTCCCCACACATAGCCTCCCAACAACAGCGCACACATAGCCTCCCAACAACAGCCCACACATAGCTCCCCACACATAGCCTCCCAACTACAGCCCACACATAGCCTCCCAACAACAGCCCCACAAATAACCTCCCAACAACAGCCCACACATACTGTAGCCTCCCAACAACAGCCCACACATACTGTAGCCTCCCAACAAAAGCCCACACATACTGTAGCCTCCCAACAACAGCCCACACATACTGTAGCCTCCCAACAACAGCCCACACATACTGTAGCCTCCCAACAACAGCCCACACCATTCTCATGCCTCTTCCTCTTTAAATATGGTCGTCAATCAGTGATGTCATCCTGGCAGGCGGGAGCAAGGCAGGCTAGGGCAGGCTGGAAACTCTGGGAGGTAGTTCAGACCTGCACACAAAATATGACACAGCACACAGAAAAAAAAAAAAACTTCCCATCCCAAAGATTAACAGGTTGTAACAAACTCCAGGAGTTACATTATCTGTAACTTACAAAAGAAATCTCCATGTTCTTTTCATCTTCTCTCTTCAGCTCTTTATGTTTTGTGCGCTAGTTAGATCTCTGTCACTTGACAACAAAGCGCAGGGAGTGATTGACGGCTAATATTAACCAATCTAAAATCTGCATTAAAGAATGTAAAGCTGAAGTTAATTGGTTATTAGTAGTAATGTTGGATAGAATGGTGGACCGGTCACTGTATTAGCTCACAGCAGGCACATGCTGTGCAGTAATTTGCAAACGTTTTGTAGAGAAATGAAAACAGGTCACGCCACAACAGTTATTTGCATCCAAAATGGTCGCAATTTTCAGTCTTGATGAATTCTGAATTATACCAGCAAATTCTAAAGGAAAATGTCAGGACATCTGTCCATGAACTGAATCTCAAGAGAAATTGAGTCATGCAGCAAGACAACCCTAAGCACACAAGTCATTCTACCAAAGAATGGTTAAAGAAGAATAAAGTTAATGTTTTGGAATGGCCAAGTCATAGTCCTGATCTTAATCCAATAGAAATGTTTCGGAAGGACCCGAAGCAAGCAGTTCATGTGAGGAAACCCACCAACATCCCAGAGTTGAAGCTGTTCTGTACTTAAGAATGGGCTAAAATTCCAAAGGTTCACATACAGTACTTGTGCCATTCACAGATATGTAATATTGGATCATTTTCCTCAATAAATAAATATTATAAATAAATAAACCAAGTTTAATATTTTTGTTTCATTTGTTTAATTGGGTTCTTTTTATCTACTTTGAGACAGAAACTGATGATGTTTTAGGTCAGATTTATACAGAAATATAGAAAAATCTATATATTCTATATATTCTAAAAAGCACCACTGTATCTCGTTACTTGAAAGTAATGTCATGCTAATCCTTGATAATGATAGTTGAGCTGAGTAACTCTAGCAGAAATTTACTCGACAGGCCACCTTAGATTCTGGGGGTGGAGCTTTATGAACATGGGAATAGGGGGTGGACTCAAGGAATTTTAAAAAATCATTAAAATGTCAAACCCACCTACTGAACCAATAGTTGTCTAATTTTTGGGGGGACGGGGTCTGGGCAGGGGGTTATTGTTGGTTATTATCTGTGATCAGGGAACCTTTACTAAACATAAAAAACAACTTGCAGCTGTTAATCTACTCTGTAAGAAACCTGTCCCTTCTAGTTACCAGCTGATCTCAAACACACCTTTCCTAGAGACATGGACAAATTTGTTGGTACCCTTCCATGAAAAAAAGAACTCACAATTTTCTCTAAAATAACTTGAAACAGACAAAAGTAATTGGCATCCATCATTGTTCATTCCATATTTGATAAAAATCAGATTTTGCTTTGATTTTGGATTCAATAGACAAATTTAAATAATAAAACACATTAGAAATGGCATGGACAAAAATGCTGGGGACCTAATATTAGCCTAATATTAACCTAATATTTTGTTGCACCTTTAGAGGCCATCACTGCAAACAAGTGATTTCTGTAGCTCTCAATGACACTTCACCACCTGTCAGCAGGTAGTTTGGCCCACTCTTCCTGAGCAAACTGCTCCAGCTGTCTCAGGTTTGAAGGGTGCCTTCTGCAGACTGCATGTTTTAGCTCTTTCCATAGCTGTTTGATAGGATTCAGATCAGGCCTCATAGAAGACCATTTCAGAATAGTCCAATGTTTTGTTCTTGGCCATTCATGGGTGCTTTTAGCTGTGGGTTTATCGTCATTATCCTGTTGGAGGACCCATGACCTGCGACTGAGATAGAGCTTTCTGACACTGGGCAGTACGTTTCACTCCAGATTGCCTTGATAGTCTTGAGATTTAATTGAGATTTCACTTCCTTGTTTTAAATTCTGACAAAATAGAATTACAGATGCTGGGTCACAGTCACAGTCGTGCTTGATGAATGTTCTGAGAATAACAAAAGCTATAGTTAATAACTTTTGTGTGGATTTACACATATATTTTGGGTCATTGTCCTACTGGAATATCCAACCATTACCTACATTAATATGAAAAAATAAGTACACCCCATGGAAATTGTTGGCTTTTTTGACATATTTGGACTAGCAAACATTTGATCATTTTTGAAACAGTGCCTATTAATTACATGAACAAAACCACCAGGAAAAGTAGCTTTTTCAATCATTTATTCAACAGAAATATCAATAGATGTGATATTCTTCTGTGGAAAAAGAAAGTACACCCTTCACCTCAGAAGTTAGTATTGCCCCCTTTAGCAGAAATAACTTCTTGTAGGAATTTTGCATAATTGTCCACCAGGCTTGCTGAAATTTTTGACAACTGTTCCTTGCAATAATATTTTAGTTGCAAGATGTTTGAGGGTTTTCTTGCATGTACCGACTGTTTCAAATCCCTACACAATATTGCAGTGAGATTCAAATCAGGGCTTTAATTAAGCCATTCAGTAACCCTCCACCACCTTTTTTTGAGCAATCCCTTGGTGGATTTGCTTGTGTTCTTATCATCATTATCCTTTGGAAAAGTCCACTTTCAATTCAACTTAAACTTTTGGACAGATGGCCTCACATTGTCTTCAAGCACTCTTTGATGTGATGCAGAATTCATAGTTGAATCAATGAATGCAAGCTGTCCAGTCCCTGAGGCAGCGAAGCAACCCCAAACCATAACATTTCCACCACCATGCTTCACAGTTGGTATGAGGTGCTTTCCTGAAAATGAAAGTCCTTGGTCTGTATCAAACATATCTGCTTTTACTGTGGCCAAACAACTCTATCTTTGATTTGTCTGTCCATAGGCCATTATTCCAAAAGGCCTGGTCTTTGCCTATATGCTCATTGACAAACTGCAGTCTTGCAAAGGCTTTTTCCTGGCATGCCTCCCATGCAGGTCATATTTGTGCACTCTCTTTCTAATTGTAGAAGCATGCACTTTGACACCAACAGTTGCAAGACTTACTAATTTTGGGGTTCTTGGAGACTTCTTTTTGCATCAGATGGTCTGCTCTTTGGCTTAATTTGCTGGGATGACCAGTCCTGGACAAATTGCCAGTTGTTTGAAATCTGCACCATTTGTAGATTATTTTACTTACAGTGGAATGATGTATTTCAAATAATTTAGAGATCTTTTAAATCATTTGCCAGATTTTTAGATCTTGGCATGATGACAACATGCACCTTAATAGCAAAAGGGAACACCAGACACCAGATATGAGAGGGGTATAAATAAGACAGGTTCCACTTGCACTCCCTAAGCAGGTTCTTATCACTGGCACCCGATCTTGAAAACCTGATTCTAATTGTATGGATTTGAAGATGTTATAAATTTAGGGGTGTACTTACTTTTTCCATGTGACTTATCTGTTTTTTGTTCATTTAAATTGTGAAAATTACTACATAGTGTCGGTTTTATGTGTCATTTGATAGAGTGTATCACCGTAATAGGCACTGTTTTAAAGAGGATCAAATGTTTCTTGTCCAAATATGTCAAACAAAAACCCAACAGTTTCCATGGGGTGTACTTTTTTCACATGACTATAGTGGTAACTTCTTAAAAGATTGTATCTTGTATCCCAGAGCTCCAGAACATCACAGACCCTCTGCCATATTTAAGAGTGGTTTTTTTTCTTAGTCTTTACACCAAACCCATCCTGAGCACTTGTTGCCAAGAAGCTATATTTTCATATCTGACCATAGAACCCAGTTATAGTAAATATGTGCTTAGAAGCAAGAATTGTCATTTTTCTGGCATGTCTTCCAAATAGTTTATTGGAATGGAGGTGGCATCTATTTTAGACTTGGTGATCCCAAAGTGGTTGTTTTAAACTTTGTTGTTTAAAAATGGTTGCTTTTTAATTACAGTATCTCACAAAAGTGAGTACACCCCTCACATTTTTGTAAATATTTGATTATAACTTTTCATGTGAAACCACTGAAGAAATGACACTTTGCTACAATGTAAAGTAGTGAGTGTACAGTTTGTGTAACAGTGTACATTTGCTGTCCCCTCAAAATAACTCAACACACAGCCATTAATGTCTAAACCGCTGGCAACAAAAGTGAGTACACCCCTAAGTGAAAATGTCCAAATTGGGCCCAAAGTGTCGATATTTTGTGTGGCCACCATTATTTTCCAGCACTGCCTTAACCCTCTTGGGCATGGAGTTCACCAGAGCTTCACAGGTTGCCACTGGAGTCCTCTTCCACTCCTCCATGACGACATCACGGAGTCGGTGGATGTTAGAGACCTTGTGCTCCTCCACCTTCCATTTGAGAATGCCCCACAGATGCTCAATAGGGTTTAGACCATCACCTTCACCCTCAGTTTCTTTAGCAAGGCAGTGGTCGTCTTGGAGGTGTGTTTGGGGTCGTTATCCTGCTGGAATACTGCCCTGCAGCTCAGTCTCCGAAGGGAGGGGATCATGCTCTGCTTCAGTATGTCACAGTACATGTTGGCATTCATGGTTCCCTCAATGAACTGTAGCTCCTCAGTGCTGGCAGCATTCATGCAGCCCCAGACCATGACACTCCCACCACCATGCTTGACTGTAGGCGACACACTTGTCTTTGTACTCCTCACCTGGTTGCCGCCAAACACACTTGTCACCATCTGAACCAAATAAGATTATCTTGGTCTCATAATCCATGTCCTTAGTCTACTTGTCTTCAGCAAACTGTATGCCAGCTTTCTTGTGCATCATCTTTAGAAGAGGCTTCCTTCTGGGACGACAGCCATGCAGACCAATTTGATGCAGTGTGCGGCGTATGGTCTGAGCACTGACAGGCTGACCCCCCACCCCTTCAACCTCTGCAGCAATACTGGCAGCACTCATACGGCTATTCATTGAGGGAACCATGAATCCCAACATGAACTGTGAAGCAGAGCATGATCAGTATGCAGTATTCCAGCATGATAACGACCCCAAACACACCTCCAAGATGCCCACTGCCTTGCTAAAGAAGCTGAGGGTGAAGGTGATAGACTGGCCAAGCATGTCTCCAGGCCTAAACCCTATTGAGCATCTGTGGGGCATCCTCAAACAGAAGGTGGAGGAGCACAAGGTCTCCAACATCCACCAGCTCCGTGATGTCGTCATGGAGGAGTGGAAGAGGACTCCAGTGGCAACCTGTGAAGCTCTGGTGAACTCCATGCCCAAGAGGGTTAAGGCAGTGCTGGAAAATAATGGTGGCCACACAAAATATTGACAGTTTGGGCCCAATTTGGACATTTTTACTTAGGGGTGTACTCACTTTTGTTGCCAGTGGTTTAGACATTAATGGCTGTGTGTTGAGTTATTTTGAGGGGACAGTAAATTTACACTGTTACACAAACTGTACACTCACTACTTCACATTGTAACAAAGTGTCATTTCTTCAGTGTTGTCACATGAAAAGATATAATCAAATATTTACAAAAATGTGAGGGGTGTACTCACTTTTGTGACATACTGTATAACAGTGGACATGGGTGTTTTCAGACGTATTGCTATTTTTTATAGCCATTGCCTGATTTATGAATCTCAACATACATTTGTCTCATTTCATTTGTGTATTCTCTATTTTTCCCCATGTTGAATGATTAAGTATGGTGGCTCAGTAGTGCACAACACATCAACATTTAAAAAGCAAACATAAGTTAACAACACAACAGAATCAAGCTTCTACACAACGGAATTAAGCTGCAACACAACGGAAATGCTCCCGACCACTAGGGGGCAGTGTTGGCACGGGAAAAATATTTCTGGTGTTATTGCACATTATTTCATGAATTGACGCATTAAGGTTATCAGTCATGATATCAAAACATTCAGTAAAAGTATTTAGTTGACTTAAAACCAGTGTCATACACTGAGTATGTCTCAACCAGCTCCCTAGTTCAGTAGGTAGTGAATCAGTATATCGTGTACACAAGTTGGGGCACTGTTAAGGAACCTGGCTCACTACACATTGGGACACTGATAACTGAATTTCCGGCGACATGACTAAGTACTCGCATTGTAAAACGTCACCAAAAATGTTTAATTTATTTAAATTAAAAACTTAATTTATTTATTTAAAAATATTTAAGGGAATCTGCCCTCTGTAACCTCATATTAATAGTCATATTCCCAGTGAAACAGAAAGAGTTCCTAAATACTATGTTTAACTTGCTTCGGTTACATTTTATTCATAAGAATTTCTAGGTGTGCCAATATTTTACCACAAAGACATTTTTCATAAAATCCACCTCCACCCATCTTTACCAAAGGTTCTAATAATTGGAGCTGGCTATAAATGGATATATTGAGTTAATTACAAAATATCTCGAAATACCTTTTCTGGACTATATAAATTAAATCTAGTTTACTAATGTGCTTTCATGCTTTGAAATCAATTACAGAAATACTGGCAAGCTGGAGGATTTGTGTGTTGGCTTCATTTGGGTAAATGTTACCATGGCATTATTTACCATGGCATTTTAGCCAGAAGTTAGCCAGAAATTACAGAGAAGGCCTCAGGAAAGAGGAAACAAAAGACATTTATATTGGTCTGAAATTTTTCCTACTCCTCCACTTTAGGTCACTCACCTCCAGGCTTATCTGCCCTGACAAGAACTTCATCTAACTAAGATGAGTGTTTTCCTAATGGGGACCGTTAAAAAAAAATGTTCTATGGTATATTTAAGTACACATGACACACTGCTGATTTCTGGCTCCTTTGAAAAGCACATGCACTCGAGGCAGGCATGAAATCGACATTTGCACCCAAGACTGGCACATCAGGATGCACGACAAAGGCTCCTTATTGTGTAGAAGCCCCGGGAGGGAGTGAATCCAGTCTCATGTTCTCTCTGCATTTCTCTTTAACTTGCCCAACCACCTCCTCCATTGCTACAGGGTCACTCTGTCCAGTGCCCGCCATCTTAAAGCCTTTGAATTTATCACGTAACCAGAGGGACCAGCCTGTTGGAATCTTAAAGGTTGTATTGATGAACACACTGCTGTTAAAGAATATCATATCAGTGCTTCATGCCATCTAGTCCATCAGCATCACAATAGATTTACTGTCTCTCTCTCGTCATGGCAAAATAACAAGTGCTCACAGCTATGTTGCTGAAATGCCTGATTTTGCTTAACAATTTGATCCTCAAATTGTAACATATTGCCTGGACCCATTTAGCTGGAAATGCTTCAGTATCACATCATGCTTGAGGATTAACATCTGAATGATGCTGGACATTTGCACCAAAATGACTAGTAATAGAGTGTTTATAGTACAAAAGGAAGCTACAAAAAAGCCCTTTGGAGTCTCACTAAACACCTGGGTGATCACAGAGTTAACTTCTTTCTGAAGAATGGGGACAAGTGTGCATTCTAGGGTGTGTTGTGTGCAAAAACACTGTGTGTAAGGGAAATGTCTGCTGTTATGGTAGATTTAAATTTTTCTTTGTTCTTTTTGTTTGTTTGTTTTTCACCTTCTGATCATATTTTGTTTTGAGGTCACAAATATATTCAACTGGATGAGCATTTCTTTTTTTTCTTCCCTTTACCACAAACGTCCCAGGTGATTGTTCGACATGGGCAATAATTGTAAACTTGCCTCTGGCAAGCCTCTGGCAAGGGGGGGGTTTATGTACAGCTGCATGTACATCTTTGTCGTGCTTGTGCATGTATAATATGTTCAGGTTGTATGCATAATATGTATGCAGGTTCACATGTTTGTCTGTAGTTACTTAAGTATGTATTTGTTATCAATTCTGTAATGTGCTACTCTGCTTATTAATTTTTACTTACATAACCATACATAAAACAATTACAATTATTAGAATGCATACTTAAGAATCACTAAATTCTGTATTTTTAATTACTTTTCATACTTTTAAGCTACATTTATAAATGTCTAAATTATTATTAACCCAGAACAGGGACTGAGAAACAGCACTGAATTAAAATTTTCTAATGTTCCCCTGTTCATGACATAGAGCAATGTCTCCTCAGACCTTCCAGTGTGATGAGCTAATTTGACAGCTCATGGTGTGCTGTGGATCCTTCCTTGGTGAGACAGGTACCCTAGGGCGAGTCAGCTGGATCGTGACTGCTTACAGATTTGGCTGCAGCTTCCTGCTGGGTGTCATCTGTCTCTGTGCTGTGGCACTGCCTAATTTTTTTTTGTCCTCCTGACATCATGGGGCTGAGCAGTTTGTGCCTGGCAGGCCTTGTCTGTCCAGGTCTGCCATCAAAGCAGTCATCGGGCTCTTGATCCAGCCTGGCATTGCTCCCAACACACACCCCCGAGCTTCTTACAGAAAAAACACACAGGTCCACGAAAACTTCCCACAAATGGTGAAGGAGAACAAGTGTACCATTCCTGTGTACAAATAGTGGGATAAAAAAGGGGGAAGGTTTTTGTTTGGAGGTGTAGATGCAGGGGTGGGGGCCAGTGGGATGTCCACATATCAACACAGAAAGTAACACAGTATGCATACGTGCAGATGCATACTGTGGCCTTCAAATCTGACAACTGCTGTGAACCTTAATCATAAGCAATACAATGATTTCCTATCAACGGAGGTTTACAGTTTAGCACTGCATGAGACTGTTGACAAGGTTCCACAAAAGCACATGATGCTGAGTGCATATGTTGATTTTCAGTCAGGAGCGACTGCACACACAGGCCCTGGAAAACAAAACACCAACTCCAACCACACAGAGTGACAAGGCTGACATGTCTGTCTTTCCTGACTATCCTTATTGCGCTTTCTCTTTCTTCTGCCTCTTGCTTTCAGACACTCAGGGAGTATCAGGATTAGTAACCTGCTCTTTGCTCAAGCACAAAGCCAGCTAATAGAGAAAGAGGGATGGATAGAGAGAAAGAAAGGAGTAGAAACAGTTAGGGAAAGAGAGAGGTAAAGACAGAATGAAGTTAAAGAGTTAAAGGTAAAGGTTAAAGTATAAGCAAGAGCTGGAGAGAGAACGAGAGGGAGATGGAGAGAGGGAGGAAGGCAGTGGAGGCCAGGCAGGTTGCTTAGCCCCAGGATGTGAGCTCTTGCCAGGGCTGTGAGTCGTGTAATCCCCCACCTGTTTAACGCCACTATTAACGGTATTCAGCACACTAGGATAAGCTTACTGATTCCCTACGGCTGACTTGCAGGGCAATGGATCAAGACCCAGATGGAAAGAGGGGGGAATAAAAGATGCAAGTAAACAAGAGAGTGAAGCCATTCGATGCAAAATAATTACACCCATTGGGTAATGTGTGTCCTGTGGTCAGAAATGGTGAAGTAGAAGTGTGTGTGTGTGTGTGTGTGTGTGTGTGTGTATGCGCGTACATGTGCCTGCAGCGCCACAGTGATCCCAGGAGAGTCAGCGTATACACAAGACTACAGCAACCTCTGTAATAGCAGATATTAGTTACAATTTTAATGACACTATGATACTACACATTAGAAAACACATACATAATGGTTGTATAACACATGTTTATAATGGTTGGTTAATACATCCAAGATCTCCATGTAGATAGAATAGAATAGAATAGAATAGAATAGAATTAATGAATCATTTTGCTTAAATGTTTTTTATCATCTTGGAGCATATTTCATTTTAATAATACCATATCATAATGTGTTATGAAATATGTGAATAAATAAAAAATAAAGACAAAAGGAAACAGTAAACAAAGGTAATAAACCAAAGAACACATCAGACACAGCAACAAAAATAACAATAACAAGAAGAAAAAGAATGATGATATTATTATTATTATTATTATTATTATTATTATTATTATTATTATTATTATTATCACCATCATCAAAGTAGGTCAAACAGTGTGCGTGCGTGTGTTTGTGCGTGTGTGTGCGTGTGTGTATGTGGTCACTTACTGTCCCTCTGAAGGTGGCAGGTGAGAGCATACTGTCATAATTTGGTTTCAGAATTTGATTATCCTTTTTTGTACCTGTATTATTAATGGATATCGGCCTAATCCTTTGAATAATTTGGATCATTTTTAGAATATTATAACTTTACTTTTCTACAGGTTTACTGACAGGGCCCAGGCCTGACATACTGCTCCACCAGGTCCAGGCTGTTGTACAGCAGGAATTTGTGTTGTGCAGAGTACTAGAAGAAGCTGTAAATTCCTCCAGAATCTTGGCCAACTCATTAATATAAATTAACAGCAGCCCTGTCTCACCCGACAGTCCTGAGAGATGAATTGTTTGTTTAATACCTATTTTTATGGTGTATTTTTTGGTATGCAGGTTTTACCTCATAGGCCACCCTCGATAACTTTTAAAATAATCCTTAGTGAAATCCTTTTTTAAAAATCAATTAAACATGAAAACATTTTGTGTTTCTTATGTAAGAAATGTATGTATGTATTTTACAGTTAGAATCTGGAGGGAGTAAATATTACCAGATGTGCAAAAAGGCAATCCCACTTCCACTCAAGATCTTGTGTTAGGAGGTTTACAAATCTAGAGTTCAGAATCCTTTACAGAGTCTTTCCCAGATTCCTGCTCACACAAATGCCTGAGAAGATCAAATTTCTATCTGCTTTTAAAGATTACTGTTATAAGCTAGATAACCCAGATGTCAGGGTCATCTTGTAGGGCACAACCCAACATGGGGCACAACCCAACATGGGGAGCGTTCTAACAGAATTTATTTAATAGTTTCCATGTACACTGGTATGACAAATCTTCCTGTCTTTACTGGTAGCCATACCAACAATGTGTGTAAAAAAAATCGCACCAAAATTCAAACAACTTTGGAAGATATCAAGGGAAGATCATTTTATCATAGTGCAAGTAAAATTTCACAAAGGCGTTAATTGTCAGCTCTGTGTTTAACGTTAATTTAAAACAAGGCAACTTTAGTATAATTTTTAATCTCTCAGTTATAATCCTGCATAGTCCAAAAATGCCTATATAGCCTGCAGAATTAAATAGCCAGGTCTGAATCTCAGTTGCGCACAGGGGGTATGTTGTAACGATGTCTTAAAACTTGCCCAGCTATTACAAGAAACTATGCTACTCAGTGCAGTTAGCCATGCAAATTCACACAATTCCCTTTTATGATTTTATTTACCGCAGCATAGGGATGTCACGATACCAAAAATCTAGTAGTCGGTACCGAGACCACCAAAAGTACACGATACTCGATACCAAAGTTGATACCACTGTGTGGTTTAAAAAAAAAAAAAACAGATTCAAAAAGATTTATTAAAACCATTAACATTTCAATAATTATTTGTGACATTTGGCTACATTTTGCTGACAGGACACGGGCTGAATGCCGATGCATGGTGGCCCATTGGGAGGTAGTTTATAACACTGCAATGCGTTAGCGTCATTAACAAATAACTGGCTATCGCAAACATTACATGGAGCATAACGTTAGTTGGTTTTATGGCCACAATACCAGCTGCCTCAAACAAACATAATATAGGACCGTCTTTCAGGTGCTTCGCCAGATTTGAGGTGTTTCTTCGCTTTGTTTGAAATAAATTTCCATTCAAGGCGGATGACAACAAACATTTAATTGATGCTCTGAAGCCGGTGTGCAACCAATGCTATCGTTCATTTCAAACAAAGCAAGGAAACACCTCGAATTTGCCGGAGCACCTGAAAGACTGGCCCTATATTATGTTTGTCGGGGCGGAGCTAAACTTCTATTGTTTTTCCCATGTGCTTGTAGGCGTTCTCTTCTTCTTCTTTACCATTTGTGGACCGACTAAAACACTTATGGGTATTTGCTGCTCCAGTCCGTTCCGATAGAATTGCAACTCGGTACCTTCATGACCAACGTTACCCACGCTACTGCAGAAAAAACAAGTACCATCAGGTTTTAAGAATGTTGGTACCGACTTGATACTGAAGTATCGGTTCTCGTGACATCCCTACTGCAGCATGACAATGACAATAGACAGGAGTGTACCTGTATGCATTATCTCTTTGCCTTCATTATGTTTGCATTTGCTTTGTTCTGGGTTCAAAGGTCAAGCATTAAAATTTGTTGCATGTAAATTCACATTATTTCATATGACTTTATGATTTTATAAGTTAAGAAATGTTTTTACTGACAATTTTTGTCTTGAATGTTTTTCAGTGTTGAGTAAGTTACTCAAAAAAAGTAATTCAGTACAGATTAATAATTGCTACATTAAAATTGTTTAGATTTTAGATACAGATTACTGCATGTAAAAAGTAATCAGATTACTAATTACTTTACTTTTACATTACTTTCAAAACCTATCAAACCTACAAAAATACACTGCAAAGTGAAACTCAGTTCTATTAGTAAATTTAGCACACAATGTATGATATGATCAGAGAAAGTTGGAATTAACATAAAACTTGATCATCATAAAAGAGGGATTGTAAGCTGTCATGTTACAAGGTACCCCTCACATGTTACAACGTGCCACACCTATGGGGTGCATTCTAACCTTTGACTTCTCTTCTTTCCAGTTAAATAATGAAAAAAGGTGTATGTTTTATTCATAAAACAAGACTAAATATTTTAACCAGACATTTTGAAGAAAAAAAAAAAAGAGAAATGCGTTGAACCAAAAGTGTTAGGTTGTGCCCCACTCTTTAGCATCTCATTTAGGAGGCCATTAGGTCAATTAGGTGGGTAGTAACATGCTACATCTGTTATATTTGTAATATTGACTTGAGTAACTTGGGGGGTGGGGGTGGGGGGGTTACTTTTAAGAGTAGGTTTAACTGACCATACTTATACACTTACGTGAGTTATCACAGATATGTACTTTTACTTCGCTACATTCAATGGCATTTCTCTGTTACTGTTAAATATTATTGGATAGCTTTAATAATTAGTTTATATCACGTATAATGAGGTCTGGAGTCTTGTGATACACTGCAGTGGCCTGAATGCGGACACAATAACAGCTAAATTTTTTAGAGGTTCAGTCAAAGACGGTGAAGCGCGTGTGTCGACGGAGGCAGGACACGCACGCACGCTCAAACAATTTTGTGTTGAAAAAGACAGGTTCTACAAACCCAGGTTTTATATCATATAAACAGAACAGACAGACTTTCAAGGAGAGGTGTGACTTACAGTTCTCCATGTAGTCTGAGATTCAGGATTTTCCCTTCATTTTAATCAGATCCGAAGGAACAAGTAACTTGCTATTTGAGTAGTCTTCTCACTGGATACTTTATTACTCTTACTCAAGTAATTAATTACATTGTTACTTTTATTTTTCATCAAAGCAGAACATGAACACAACACTTTAAATGCTATAATCCATACAATGCTATTCTTTATGTGACGAATAGTGCCAGGAATGCATTAAAAAAGTAGTATGTACTTTCTGAACTATTCCTCAACTTTCTTGTCAGTAAAAATATGCCTTGTCTGTTCCCTTTCTCTTACTCATGACATCATCAGTTAAGTGAAATCTGAGATCAAAAAAGGCCTCTTATTTCCATGTGAAAAGGTCACTGCATTAAGTTTGTAAACTCAGCAAAAAAAAGAAATGTCCCTTTTTCAGGAGACTGTATTTTAAAAATAATTTTGTAAAATCCAAATAAGCTTTACAGATCTTTATTGGAAAGGCTTTAAACAATGTTTTTCATGCTTATTCAATGAACCATAAACAATTATTGCACATACACCTGTGGAACAGTCCTTGAATCCCTAACAGTTTACAGGTGGTAGGTCACAGTTACAATAACTTAGGGCACTGAAGAGACCTTTCTACTGACTCTGAAAAACACCAGAAGATGCCTAGAGTGCCTGCTCACCTGCATGAACATGCCATAGGCCTGCTGCAGGGAGGCATGAGGACTGCAGATGTGGCCAGAGCAACAAACTGCAATGTCCCACCAACCCAACAAGAACTTGTTCAGTTGTTGAATCTTTTTATGTTAATACAAATATTTACACATGTTAAGATATTTGTTTGATGAAAAGAAGAACAAAGAGAAAATGTTTAAAAACGTCACAATTTTGGTATGATACACTATCTCAGTATTTCAAAATAATAGTGAAGTGCACACACAGCTTAAGCGTGAGCATATGCACCAGTTAAAATACATGCTGTGAGTAACGTATATGGTCTAATTTACATTTTTGTGGTTGCAAATTATTTGTTCAAATTCAGAGTCGTATGCTATTTTAATTAACAGTATTTAGTAGCAGCTTGGTTCATTCACAGTCAAGCCTTAAAGTGACCTCAAGACAACAGGTAAACTTCATCATTTCACCATAAACATTTCATTTTTTCATAAACATTTCTGTGCGGGAAATGTATGTTTGAGATTACGGTTGCACGTTATGGTCAAAATAATAATCACAATTATTTTGATCAATACTGAGATCACGATTATTTATCACAATTATTCATTGATTTTAGGGACAACATTTTTATTACACGTTCACATATAAATAAACAGACCACTGCTTTCACCTCCATGTTGTGCTACATTCCTGCTAATGTACAAATCAAATTAGACTGGTCCTTAAAGTGCATCATCCCGTAGAAGCAAAATATAAATTAAATTGTACCCAAAATATAGGATAAGTAAAAATAAATATGCAATCAAATATAGGAATATGAAACCAAATGAAAACAATTCAGGCCTGTGCAGAAAAGGCAATAACATTGTTTACAGGAGGAGAGACGCAGCCAAATTACCCAATAGACTGGTGCAGGGATGAAGTCATTTTGTACTGGAACCCGGAAGTTACCATCACACTGGTTCCCTCGACAATAACCCAATAGGATTTTCCCATAGGCTTTTGGATTATTGCAAAAAAATAAGCTCTGTGATCAACAAAAGTTTACAATATTAACACATTTTGTCCATCAAGATAATTTTCACAAATGAACACAACTTTTATGAAGTTTGAAACCTAAATACAATTGGCAGAAATAAAAAGCTAACCGTATGCTATAAACGAACTACACCACGGTCGCTTGACTTCAACATCACCATCACCAAGCTTCCAAAATTTTTTTCCATAATACGGATTTACTCTGTGGATGAATCTTCATCCACATTTTTTTGGGGGGGGGGGGGGGGGATTGTACACAGCATACCTGAACCAGTATATTTGCAAAGACTTTTCCTGTTCGGTGTGATGACGTTTAATAACCCCAACAACGTCTATAGTCCCATTTAGAAACTTGTTAGTGTCATGATTTCCCCTTGCACAAAGCGCTGGAGCTCGCAGCACTGAAACCCTAGGCGAAGCTGGCAACGCGAGCACTAAAATGTTAATTCGTTACCAGGTTTTGGCGTTACAAAATGATGTCATCCCTGTGCCACTCTATGGTGACTGGCTGTAAGTATAGGATGTGCTTGAATTGATATGCAGCAGAGTTTTCTATGAATGGAGGACGAACTTTAAACGTTATTATTGCAGTCGATCATGTAATCGTGGGCAGTCAAACTGGTAATCGAGATCAATATTCAATTAATTCTGCAGCCATACTTGAGATACAACATATTTAGAATACGACATTTATTTTCCAAGTAAAAGTGTCTTTCAAACTTTTACGGTATCTCCCGTGCTATCTCCATGGCATTTGGCTCATTGAGTGCACGATTTCGTGGTATTTTGTGGTATATCAACTGGGCACATTCATGCAATAACAATAGTATGAGCCATTTTGGGGGGGGCAATGGATATTGACATTTTCTTTTCGAATAGACTGAGCAATGCAAACTATTTTTCATTATTAAAGCTTAGTAGAATGTCTATGTGAAAATTTCAAGACCACCAAGCAACACCAACTCCCCCCCCCACCCATTTGAAAGGTTGAATGTATGTTGGTTGTGTTTAATTGACAATTCCAGGTCCTCTGTTTTATTTCTATATTCAGAAAAGTCTAAGTCTTTTTTTTAGACTAATACAAAAACAATTGGAATAAAAGCAACTAAAACTACTGTTTTTAGCTTATAGAAATGTAATTTTAAAAAAAGAACCTTGTTTCTATTAGTGAAAAAGTCACTGATAAAATTGTGATAGAACGGGACTTACTCTTTTTTTTATTATTATTGTACTTTGTCTCCATCTAGTGACTAGAAAGATAAACGCAGATTTGGTACAAGGGTGTTTTTTTTTGTTTTAAACATAACTTTATTCAAATATTTGAGAATTCAAATCTTTAATGCCCTACATACTGTAAGTAAATATATATATATATAAAAAAAAGCACTCCACACTCACTATATCAGTATGCTTTATTGCCTTAAACAGTATTGCTAATCAAAATGTGTTCTACCTTAAAGCCAGGAAGAAATTAATTGAAACAGCCATGGGTAGGTGCAGTGCTTAATTCGTAAATCTGCAGATCCGGGAACAATAAGAGGGTAGTGATCCGGCAAGTTGGGAAGCACGTGAAAGGAATCTCACATAGCCCTGTTGAAAAAAAAAAACCCTGGTAAAAGCAGCCATAACCATTCACAAAGCTGGTTGGTTGGTCTTAGCTGGTCTCCCAGCCTGGTCATAGCTGGTTCAGCAGGCTGGTTTTAGAAGTGTTTTGACCACCTTTTTTTTTTAGCTGATCAAGCTGGTCTTAGCTGGTCAGTGTTGTTCAGGCTGAAATTTTCAAAATAAAAAAGCTGACTATATTTAATCAGACAACTTGGCAGAAGTCCTTATCTAGAACAACTTACATTTATCTCATTTATACAACTGAGCAGTTGCTGGGATTTGAACTCTCAACCATCCAAACAGTAGTCCAATGTCTTAATCACTGAGCTAATTTATTTGTGCATCCAGTTTAATAATTTTGTCATAGAATTTTCAGATATATTTTAGATTATTTAACAACTGAAATAAGTAGTTAAGCTATGCTACCCAGCCTGCCTGACTACCCTTGTAATTACCCATGTCAGTAGATGGAACTATCTGATTAATTAGTAAATAGGTAAGATGAACACCAGCTTGGCCAATCTGGGAAATCAGATGACCCACCATCTAATATCATCTGAAAACCATCTGAACACCAGCTGGGCCAGGCTGGGAGACCAGCTTACACCAGCAAAGACTGTTGTGGAAAACAATCTTTTCAGCCTAAGTCAGAAAACTTCAGAGACAGAGAGTTAGTAGACATCAAAAAGTAAATAAACTTTATTGAAACAATAAAGTGAGACAGTCTGCAGACAGTCTAAATTATTCAAACACACACAGCTCTTTTTATACCTTTCTCCACAGCATACTCATTGTAGGTGCAGTTTTGCCTTTCCTCATTAAAACAGACCAATCTTCTTTGCCACAATTAAATATTCTATAAAAATGTCTATGTTATCTTAAATTTGTGGAGCATGTGCAATTAGTTGTTTTCTTGAAAAGGTTTCATGAGGACAAGGTTTCTTTTTTACAAAAAGGTTTCACTCAGAGTTCTGACCTCGACCAATGCTCCCTTCTTAGGCCTCACTGAGCATCTGTCTGTCTCTATCTGCTGTTCTTAGCTGAAACCTACCTCCCTTCCTAAGGCCTTATCCTAACTCGTTAATTGGTATCTGGCCTCAAAGTTATTTGCTTCTGTGGAGGAAGATATAGGCTGGTACAGAAAAACAATTATTGTTCAGTAAGACACAGAATTCATCTAACTCAATACACACTTAGAATATAACTTGATGAAACTATCAGTACATTTACATGGACAGCAATAATCCAATATTAACCCGATTAAGACAATACTCTGATTAAGAAACTACCATGTAAACAGCAATTTTTTTATTACCTTAATCCGATTAAAGTCATACTCGAAGTAAACAGAAATCGACATAAAACATGTGGAGTACTCCTGTTTTAGTCACATTATCGACGTGTATTACAGACATGTAAACACCTTAATCACACAATTAACGTCGTGTGGGAGTTTTCACCGCATTTTGCGACAGGACACGATCATACACGGCAGTGCTCAACCGTTTTACGGCAAACAAGAGAGCACGGCTGCGTCCGAAACCGTGTACTTACCTGCTATATAGTAGGCGAAATACATATATCTCGGCTACTATATAGTAGGTAAGTACGCGGTTTGGGACGTGGCCCACGGCTTCAAGCAAGTCTATTTGCACGTACTGCATGACAAATAATTAACCGCACTTGAAGCATTCGTAAAAATTTCAAATAAAAACACCCAAAACTGGATACAGTACCATAACAAAGATTAACTGTATGTTGATACGTGAAATTCTGGAGGGAACGTCGGACGGTGTGGCGTGGGGACGTAATGACGTGTGCCGTTAATTGAACTATGTTCTATAACATGTAAAACGGGAACATGAAAGGAGTATTCTAAAAGCGACTCATGTAAACACCTTAATCACAATATTGTCTTACTCAGAATAAGCTCAATAATTAGATTACTGCTGTCCATGTAAAAGTAATCATTGTTCTGTGGATTTAGAGTATGCTTCTATATATTGATTATACATACAGATTATGCTTAAGTAATAAATCTAAATGTCCGTCCTACATACTGATTACACTTTATTAGCATATCCAAATGTTAGTTACACATATTGATTACACTTCATAGATATTTTCTATAAGACCAGCCAAGGCTGGTTTTAGCTGTTTTTTCAGTAGGGAGCCAATGATATTCAGTGCAAATAGGTAGGCCTATGTAACTGATCACACTGGTACAGCGACATGACAAGTTTATAGCAGTGAGTACAATGGGAAACATTTATGGATTGCACATTCTATCAATTTTTGTGCTGTCACCCCGTTAGCTACAACACACACTTGCCCAAAGCACTCAAAAACAAAGCTACATTTCATACAGTAGGCTTATTTACAATAAACTAACATTAACAGCACAACACAATCAAGAAAAAAGCATTTTACCGAACACAAAATGTTCCACAAAGCTGTCATGTCAATGCCTGTGTCCCTTACGTATCCATGAATGGACAAATTGTCATGAAATCAGAGAGGGAACTCGGAATTTCAGTTCCCAGCAGCCATGGCACCATAGTTACATGACCACCTGCACCTGAATAACATTTCTGTTAACGAGCACTCATGTATATAGCCACAATTTGCACTGCACTCTTTGTCTTACTTTACCTTTGTCCCTGTGACTGTGTTTTGTTTCTTTAGTTTATGTTTCGGCTTTGCCACAGTGTTTTGCCTTAGTCATAGTGTCTTTTGTATTTTGTTGGTTTATTTATTAAAACATTTAAAATTCTGCAACTGCATCCTTCTCAACTTCCAAACGTGACAGAACATGAGACCTTACCATGGATGCAGCGGAATTTTTCAGGGTCCAACAGTCCCTGTATGAGAGGGAGAAGCCGAAGTGGAAGCATTATCAGTGCTAGTCATGGAAACGGTCGCCAAACTGCTTCGTCAGAGACCTGCTGTTGCTCGCTCTCTTGGACGCTTTCCTTTTTAGTATTTTACTGTTTTCTCACTGTCGTTGTTTGTGTTCTTAAAAAGAGCTGTTAATGATAACTGCTTTCTTTTCACCATGACACACTCTACAGTGCATGCTACATAACTGTAGGCTTCGCTTCGTGACAATGAATTCAGGTGACCTTTGAACTTAAAATGATTGTTATGTAAAAGAGGCTATTGATTGGCTATTAGCAACATTTGAGCACTGGTAATATAAGATTAGCATTTTACTTTTGGTGAATTAAAACTAAAACTATTTGTTTTGATAATATTACTGCATGAGACTTTAAACATTCAGCTTCAGAGGTGCCAGATCCACATAAATAGGTTCTAGAACGCAGGTATGCTATATTTTTAGAGGTCCCGGATCCTCAAATTAAGCTCTGGGTAGTTGTAATGGCGCTCTATTTATAATCTCTGAGTAGTTGTCATGGCGCTGTTTTTATCAAGACTACTGCTGCTGGTTTCTAGGCCCATTAACAATGTGCATATAATCCACCTCTCCTCAGATTCTCTTTATTGCTGTATGATTAGCATCAGCATTTAGCCTAGTGCTGGCCCAAATTTAGCCTATTACCCAAAGACACTTAAAATTCAACATAGAAGCAAATACTCCATCTGTAAACCCAGTTGGAGATAGAAAAAAAGACACCAGCCGTGAGTGAGAAGAAGCAAGGTTCCAGATTTATTGGTTCCGTTCCACCATACGAGATCCACACCGATGAGAATTCTCAGAAGTGATCTGACACCTGGAGCTCAAGCTCCAGTATTTATACTGTATTTACACAGTAGATAACCAATATATTTTAGAAAGACTATGATATCAATACCAATAGGGTTAAAAAAGAGCTCATCTACATTACCATGATGTTTAAAAAGAGGCTTATCAAATTTACCATTATGTTTTGAAAGAGGACTTTCTGACTACCATTATGTTTTGAAAGAGGACTTTCTGACTACCATTAGGATTGAAAGTGGGAGAGAGAGAAAACAATTATAGAGAGACCTTAGTCTCATGTTGTTATCTCATAATGTTGTGTGTGTGCGTTGGGCCTTGGTGTGTGTTATGTCTGCACGCCTGCCCTTGACTATACGAGAGTGTGTGTGTTTCTCAGCCTACCCTCCTCAGCTCTTATATTTCTCTGTGACTAATAAACCAGTGTGTTACTCTTAAAGATCTTAAAGTGTGAATCCAACCAGTCCTGTGAATTTTCAATAAAATTACATATTACTCATACTAGGTCTCCCTCTTGTTTATTTCATGTCATTTTTATCCACAACATTAGCTATTAGCTTACCATGTAGCATTATCTGGTTTTGTTGTATCTTTTGTTCCCAGCCACATTTGTATGTGGGGCCTGTGTGTGTATGAAATGGGCTGAAAAATGTGGGGATTGTCCACGGATTCCATAATGGCCCCATGCTAAATACCCATATAGATTTCATGCAGGATTCCACTAAGCGGGCCCCAACTGGGCAACATGCACAAGACCCATCTCGGTCCCAGCTTTAAGTTTTATGTGGTGACTACATGGCTGAAATACGGGTTGTAAGTGGGCTTGTCCACGGGTTCCATGTTGGCCTCATGCCAACTGCCGATGTGGGTTTTATACAAGATTTCATTGGGTTTTACCTGGGGCCCAACTACGCCACAGGGATGAAATCTGGGTTGCAAGTGGGATTGCCCATGTTTTTCATAATGCGCCCATGCAAACTGCCCACATGGATTTCAAGCAGGATTCCACTTGGTGTTAGGGTGGGCACAACTAGTCAATATGCATAAGGTCCATCTGGGCCCCATTTTTTGTGCTGTGTGAGTGCTACTGATATATGGGTTACATGTGGGTTTGTCCATGGCCCCATGCAGATTCCACACACAGGGATTTTACACAACCTAGATGCACACATTTATAATGAGGCTACTTCTAGTATTCTGCTACATCTAGTATTCTAAATTCTAATGCAAAACAGATATGGCACAATATGGCAAAAATAAATTCACATAAAAACAAATGTTGGTTTCTATTTCAGGGGGCCAGTACGACGACAGGTTTTCATTCCAACTGAATAGCAACACCACACAAATAAGTTTTAAAGCATTAGAGCACACGGTGAGATTGAAATCATTTCAAATATTGAAATATATAATAATATTGAAAGTATACTTTAACTATTTTGAACCTGTATTTGACCCAGTCTTTACTGAAAGCTTTGAACACACTGAACAGGAAATAAATTGGGGACATGTAGAAGCAGTAGCAATTACAAATTTTTCAATACTGTTTACACTGCAGACAGTCCTTTGTGCATTCTAGCCATCCGTCTCTCGCCCTGGTGAACCATTTTGAAAGTGCCCTCTCAGCTTATTGGCGGTTGACCTTTGACATCAGTGCATTCTTCTTAAGAGCCTCCGCAAAACAAATTTGTTTATAAATATATATTATATATATATACACACATAAATAAACTGTTCTGACATGTCTGAAAACTTTAGTGAGTTTTCGGGTATGTTTAGGCCCTCTAAAATGCGATTCATTTCGGAAAAGAAGAAGAAGAAGAAGAAACGGAGCAGATCCAACAGGGCTTCGCACTACCGCTGCTCAGGCCCTAATTAAAGCTGCGATGAACGGGCCCTCACACCGGGGTGTACGTTGGGTCTACTCTGCTAGGGAAAACCATTCCGTTTTATAGGATTTATATAGTTGTTTTTGACAAATTTTCCTGTTGCCAGAAAGTGGTGCAGTGATGATAACTGAATATTGGCATGTAGATGTCTTCAGGCCAGGATTCATATCAAACATGTTAAGTTTTGGAAAGATTGAACATTGAACATTTGAGTTGTATCAACTTCCTGTTTAATAGCAGTAATAGCATGTTTTAGCACTTAACTAAGTGTTGCTAGTATGTTTTAACATGTTTCTAGCATGTGCTAACATGTTTACAATTTGCTGGCATATTTTTATATGTTGCTAGGAATACATCACTGAAAAACATGTCACGTCCTGTTGCCAGTTGATGGTGCTATGACTATAACTGAATATTGGCATGTAGATGTCTTCAGGCCAGGACTTATATCAAACGTGAAATTTGGAGCAGAATGGACATTGTATGTTTGCATTATAATAATTTCCTGTTTTATGGCAAAACATAAAATTTTGAGAGACCATCATGCCCACTATGTGCAGCGAAAATTCTTTAGATGAGACTGACCATATATGATGCCGATCTAATGAAATCTCTAGGAGGAGGTTGTTAAAGTACTAGGCCTGGAAATGGCAAAAAAACAGAGCAAAATTTTAAGAGAAAAATCAAAATGGCTGACTTCCTGTTGAGATTAGGGCATGGGTTCAAGAGATGTTTTTGTACGTACTGGCATGTTACACATGTTTACTGAATGTCGTACATGTAGGTGAAACGTAGTGCGAGGCACATATTGGTGTAATTTTGTAGGTGGCGCTATCGAGCCATTTTGCCACAGTCAATTATGGAACCCCTACAGATGTAAATTTTCACCAGTTCTGACATGTCTGCAGTGTTTCATGAGTTTTTGGGTATGTTTAGGCCCTGTAAAATGTGATTCATTTCGGAAAAGAAGAAGAAGAAGAAGAAGAAACGGAGCAGATCCAGTAGGGCTTCGCACTAGCGGTGCTCGGGCCCTAATAAACATAGCAGATCCAACAGGGCTTCGCACCAGCGGTGCTCAGGCCCTAATAATAAACAGAGCAGATCCAATAGGCGGAGTCACTCAAACCAATGTTAAAATTTTCTGAAATGATGACAGTTAGGCTCACGCCAAATTTAATGAATGTTAATGCAACTGTGTCCTGTCCAGAAAGATCTTTGTATCTGGTTTAGTGTTGTGTGTCAAGGAACTCAATTACCGGTCATTCCATTTTCTTTTGAGATATACACTATTCCTTCTCAATTTATTATCAAACATGTCAGGAGGTTAAACCCATCAAATTTCAAGAGAATCCAATTAACTTTGTATATGCAGTATGAAAGAGTTTGTAAAAATTGGTTGGAAAATACACAAATTTCAAAATGGCCAACTTCCTGTTGGGCAGAGCTAATACAAGCCAATTAGTAATATGTCTGTCATGGTGAGGACAATGTCCCCATCAAATTTCATGAATATTCAATAAACTTTGTGGCAACTGTAGTGATAAACTAATTAAAAAATGTTAGGGGGCGCTATGGAGTCCACTGGCCACACCTAAATTAAATGACCAAATAAATGTATCATTTTGCCATACTTTAATAAGTGTGCCAAATATCCTGAGTTTGAGCATTCCAAAGTTGTCAAATGTGCATTTAAAACGTAGGGGGCGCTATGGAGTCGATGAGGCACAACTATGATAAACTGCAACATCACATCAATTAATGTCGTAAGACAAATGCATATATAAAGTTTCATGGATTTTCAGCCATCTTAAGTTTCTCAAAACACCACAGGAAACTTTGAAAAGCCAACATTTCATCCAGCATGGATGACTTCCTGTTGGGCGGAGTCAGATACAACCATATGAACTTTGTCGCACTTGATGAGAGCAATGACTATGGTAAATCTCATGCACATCGGAGCAATTCATCCCGACCATTGCCTGCATTCGGGGGCGCTATGGAGCTCCTCGACCATGCCCATGTCCATGCCCTACGTAAATATAAAATTTTCACCAGGTTTGACGCCTGTGTCGAATTTCGTTACTTTTTACGTGACACGAATGCCTTAAAATCACACAAATGCATGAAAAATAAATAATAATAAACATGAGGAAAACAATAGGGCCCTGCACCTCCAGTGCATGCACCCTCCGGTGCTCGGGCCCTAATAATAAATGGAGCAGATCCAATAGGGGTTTGCACCAGTGGTGCTTGGGCCCTAATTAAAGCTGCAAGCAGAGATTAACGGGCCCTCACATCGGGGTGCACATTGGGGCTGCTCTGCCAGGGGAATGCCATTCCATTTTTTTAAGCACTTTTTAGCACTTGTGTTGTTAGTTGTGTATCACGATGTAAAACATCTAATATTCTGTTGGCAGCAGGTGTTGCTATGACTATAACTGGATATTTGCATGTAGATGTCCTCAGGCCAGGATTCGTTTGGAGCAGATTAAACACTGTATGCTTGAGTTATAACAACTTCCTGTTTAATGGCATGTTTTAGCACTTAGCTAAGTGTAGCTTGCATGTTTTAACATGTTTCTAGCATGTTGCTACGATGTTTAGAATTTGCTGGCATATTTTTATATGTTGCTAGGAATACATCAGTGTAAAACATGTAACTTCCTGTTGCCAGCAGGTGGCGGTATAATGATAAATGAATATTGGTATGTAGACGTCTTCAGGACAGAATTCGTATCAAATATGTTAAGTTTGGTGCAGATTGAACATTGCATGACCGAGTTAGTGTAAATCATATCACTTCCTGTTGCCAGTAGGTGGTGCTATGAATACAAGTGATTATTGGCATGTATATATCTTCAGGCCCGGACTTTTATCAAATAAGTTTGGAGCACAATGGACGACAGTGCATGTATGAGTTGTAACAACTTCCTTTTTCATGGCGAAACAGAATTTTTTTTTAGATGAGACTGACCAAATATGATGCCGATCTGATGAAATCTCTAGGAGGAGTTTGTTAAAGTATGAGACCTGGAAATGGCAAAAACTGGGCAAAAATTTAAGAGAAAAATCAAAATGGCTGACTTGCTGTTGCGTTTAGGGCATGGGTTCAAGAGACTTTTTTGTACATATTGGCATGTTACACGTTTACCGAATTTCGTGCATGTAGGCGAAACGTAGCCAAAAGGAAAAGGAAATTTTGTATTTTGTGTGACAAAATGGCTCGATTGAGCCATTTTGTCACACTGAATTCTGGAACACCTATCAGATGTAAAGTGTTCTCACCGGTTCTGACACGTCTGCAAAGTTTCATGAGTTTTCGGCCATGTTTAGGCCCTCTAAAATGCGATTCATTTCAGAAAAGAAGAAGGATAATGAATCTTTATTGGTCACATATACATTTCAGCATAGTGAAATTCTTTTCTTTGCATACCCCAGCATGTCAGGAAACTGGGGTCAGAGAGCAGGGTCAGCCATGATACAGCGCCCCTGGACCAGAGAGGGTTAAGGGCCGTGCTCAAGGGCCCAACAGTGGCAGCTTGGCAGTGCGGGGGCTGGAATCCCTGACCTTCCGATCAGAGCCTTAACCACCAAGCCACCACTGCTCCCCATTAATAATAATAATAATAATAATAATAATAATAATAATAATAACAATAATAACAACAACAACAACAATAATAAACAACGGAGCAGATCCAATAGGGCTTCGCACCAGCGGTTCTCGGGCCCTAATAACAACTTTAAGGCATGCTTTGTTAGCTCCAAGATGCCATCTATCAGTAAAAAGACGTCAAAACATTATTTTCTAATACATGTCAATACTGTACCGTGAATCGTTTAACATAGATACGGTGGCCGTGATAACACATTAGCAAATCCGAAAACAAATTAACATATTGGACAACACATCAACAAGTCAGAAAACACATCAAGTCAGAAAAAAACGGAAAAGGTAGGTACATTTTATGAATGGATTACTTACAGCTGATTGGACGATACATCTGTCAGTCAATCAAGATACACAGGAAGTAAGAAATTGTAAACTACTTTGCTTCTTGTACACAGAACTTTAAATCTTAGAAGACAAAAGTTTATATTAGCAAGAAAGGAGAAGATGGAATTTATTAAGTGCTGCTTTGAGGAAGGATATTCATATGCTGTGATTTTGGATACGCTATTAACATGCCATGACAAAGATTAGCTTGCGCTCGCTAAAAACACATCTAAAGGACGCAGGTCTGTTTAGAAGAAAAAACTATTCCCCATTAAATGAAGTCAGGAATGCGATAAGAGCAGAGCTGTGTGGACCAGGGCAGTTGTTTGGCACCGGACAATGTGGTTAACACTTCAACAGAAACACAAGTTACATGTAAAATGTGATGTTATGCGGTTGCTGCAAGAACTTAACCCACAGGGGATCGCTCAGAGGACACGCCGTAAATTTGTTCAACATATGTACCACTCAATGGGGCCAAACTATCTGTGGCATTTTGATGCTTATGATAAACTAAAGCCATTTGGTTTTGGTATATCAGGGTGCATTGATGGCTTTTCCAGACGTGTCCTGTGGCTTAATTGTGGGCCTACTAACAATGACCCTGCTGTTATTGCACACCGCTTCATTACCTGTATACAACGCCTTGGTGTCGTCATTATGAGACTACGAACGGACTGTGGAACAGAAAATGGAACAATGGCAGAAATACAATGTACTCTCCGTCTTCACCATACAGACTACTATGCTGGCTCAAGAAGCCACATGTATGGTACATCGATGCGCAATCAGCGCAGTGAATCCTGATTGTCCAGTTTTAGAAAAGCAAGGTTTGTGTGGATTTCATATTCTTATTCAATTCTTGAAAAAAAAAAAATGCCAGTAAAGTGACCATTTGTTTGATGCTTTCGTTATACTATTACAACTAGTATATTTTAATATTTCTTTCAATTTAAATTAATCTGCATCAATAACATTATTTAAGAGTTCATTATTGCATCATGTCATTGATATAACTGGACTTTTGTGTTCTAGGGCTCAGTTATGGATAGAACTCTTTTGGGATCTCAGGAATAACAGGCACTTCAATGGCAGCAACGAACACCAGTCCCTGCTTCAGTTCTGCTTCCAGAATATTCTGCAGGCAGACCTGGATGAATGTGTAGAGTTCTGGAATAAGCACAAGATTAGGCCCTCTAGACTTGCAATATGCACTGGCGGGGTACCAAATGAACTGTATCATCTACCACACAGGTCAGGAAATCAGAAGTCTTTGTCCTCTGTTTCATAACAGTGATTTAATGATAAGCTTGCTTACAATACACTACTGTAACTACAAAAGTCACATTGTATATATGGGTTCTAAATACATCCATCTTCAACCGCTTACTCCTTTTCAGGGTCGCGGGGGAACCTGGAGCCTATCCCAGGAAGCATGGGGTACAAGGAGGGGTACACCCTGGACAGGGTGCCAGTCCATCGCAGGGCACGGGTGCTAAATACACACAGAAATGTAACTTCTTGAAGGCTGGATCAAGGGACTGTGGCTTTGCAGTTGAAGAAGTTGAGTTGGGAGCTTTTCCTGAGTCAAGGCTGACAACTCATATGTTGTGATAAAACATTCAAGAATATCTTGAGTTTACAATGGAACATAAATCAATTACAGTCACCAGAGAAGTGGGAGGAAGCATTAAAACTTTACTTCACAATGAAGGAATCCACAGGTCTCTGAGAATGAGTATACTTAAAGATGTCTATAGTAACCACTGAGTACAAGAACTGAGAAGAACTTGCACAGAATGCAACATTGTGACATTGCATAAATTGTGAATTGATAATACTGAACACACAACTTAATCACACTAACGTCGTGTGGGAGTTTTCACTGGATTTTGCGACAGGGCGTGCACACACACACACACACACACACACACACACACACACACACACACACACACACACGGCAGTGCTCAACCGTTTGACGGCAAACAAGAGAGCACGGCTGCGTCTGAAACTGTGTACTTACCTGCTATATAGTAGGTGAAACACACAAGTATGCGGTTTCGGACGTAGCCCACGGCTTCAAGCACTCATCTACTTGCACGTATGGCATGACATAATTAACTGCACCTGAAGCTTTTGTAAAATTAACAATGAAAAACACCCAAAACTGTATACGGTACCATAACGAAGACGAGCTGTATATTGATATGTGAAATTCCGGAGGGAACGTCGGACAGTATGGCGTGGGGACGTAATGATGTGTGCCGTTAATCGATCTACGTTCTACATCATGTAAAATGGGAACATGAAAGGAATATTCTAAAAGCAAGTCATCTAAACACCTTAATCACAATATCGTCTTATTCAGAATAGGGTCAGAAATTAGTTTACTTCTGTCCATGTAAAGGTGGTCAATAATGCACTTCAATAATGCGACTAAAACAGGAATACTCCACGTCTTAATTCAATTTCTGTTTACTTCGAGTATGACTTTAGTCAGATTAAGGTCATCAAAAATCACTGTTTACATGATAGTTCCTTAATCAGAGTATTGTCTTAATTGGGTTAATATCTGAAAATTGTTGTCCACATAAATGTACTGAATGTCAAATATTGTGAAGACTGATGCAATTATAGCTATATATTTGTACATATTAAAATAAACATTTGCCTAGGATGAAATGGCACTGACATCACCCAAAAAACACTATAACAACAGTAAAGTTTGGAGGTGGAAGCATCATGGTGTGGGGCTGTTTTTCATCACATGGTACTGGCAAACTTCATATAATTGAAGGAGCGATAAATTGAGCCCTTTACCGGGAGATTCTTGAGAAAAATCTGCTGCCATGCAGGATGATGATGAGGAGACATGGGTGAACCTCCCAGCAGGACAACGATCCAAAGCATACAGCAAAGGAAACTCTAAATTGGTTTCAGAGGGGAAAAAAAAAAAATCAATGTGTTAGAATCGCCCAGTCAATCACCTGACTTGAATCCAATTGAACAAGATTTAAAGACAATATGTTTAGAAGAATGAAACAAAATTACACCTGAAGACTGCAGCCCATTAATCTCTTCATACAGGAAGCGTTTTGAAGCTGTCATTACAAACAAAGGCTTCTCCACCAAGTTTTAAATAAGTTTCAGTTAGTGTTCAATACTTTTTTTACTGTGTTATTCCTCTTTATTACAGACAGACACACAGAAGGCCGTTTTAGTGTGGTTCGTGGAGGGATCTTTATTTAAGACGGATGGCGAAGGGAGTGCGGGTGCGCGTGTGTGCGTGTGTGTGTGTTGAAGTGCGATCGAGCAGTGAGGGTCTCAGCCTTCTTCGGTTACAGCCAGGGGGCGGAGCCTTCACTCGCATTAGACTCGTCTGACAACCAGAAAAACACACGACAGCGATTAGTGGCCATACACGTGTCGCAAAATATTACATAACACACGGCAGATACTTGCGCACATGTTCGGAGATCCTCCTCTTCTCTTGCGAGTGGAATATCGCCCTTTTACATTCTCCCCTCACCCGCTGGATGGTGGAATTCTTTCCGCATGGTGCACCATTCACGAGCCGTGGGTGTGTCAGCGGCCCCGACCCCGCCGCCACGTGCTCTCTGGCCGTCCAAAACATTGGTGGCGCTGAAGTGGAGCTGTCTCTTCAGTCGCGGGAGGAGCGATCTTTGTTTCCTGTGCACCGGCCTGTCGCCACAGTACCCCCCCACAGCCCCGAGCCCACTGCCGTCGTGTGTCGTGTCCTGTCGCAAGAGGCCATCTGCATTCCCATGGTGGGTCCCCGCTCAGTGCTGGCCCTGGAAAGAGAAATCCTGCAACGAGAGGAACCATCGGGTTACCCTGGCGTTAGTGTCCTTGGCCTTCCACTGCAGTGGGGCGTGGTCTGTCACCAGGACGAAGTGCCGACCGGCCAGGTAGTATCGCAGCTCTTCGATGGCCCACTTTATTGCCAGGGCCTCTCGTTCCATGACCGCATACTTCCTCTCAGCTGGGGACAACTTTCAACTGATGTAGAGGACCAGGTGTTCCTCCCCGTCGAAGGTCTGCAAGAGAACAGCGCCCAGCCCAGTCTCAGAGGCATCTGTGTGTACGGTGAATGGGAGGGCGAAGTCTGGATTGCGTAGCACTGGGGCGCTGGTGAGCGCCTCCTTTAGGGCTTGGAACGCCTGCTCTGCCTCCGCATGACCATTTCACCCGGTCTGGCTGGCCCTTCTTCGTAAGGTCTGAGAGGGGGGAAGCTATAGAGGAGAAGAAGTTAGGCACGAACCTGCGGTAATACCCTGCCAACCCCAAGAAGGCACGTACCTGTTTCTTTGATGTGGGCCGGGGGTAGTCCTTCACTGCCTCGATTTTCTTCGCCTGTGGCTTCAGCATACCCCGGCCAATACGGTAGCCCAGGTACTGTGCCTCGGTCAGCCCTAGGTGGCATTTCTTGGGGTTGGCTGTCAGCCCGGCCTTCCGGAGTTCCTTCAGAACCTCCCCCAGGTGGAACAGGTGGTCCGATCAAGTGGAGGAGTGGATGACTACGTCGTCTAGGTAGGCAGCCGCGAACATACGGTGGGGTCGCAGGACAATTTCCATCAGCCGCTGGAACGTTGCGGGCGCCCCGTGTAGGGGAGAACCCGATACTGCCAGTGACCGGTGGCCGTGCTGAAGGCCGTGTTCGGGCTCGCGTCTGGTGCCAGTGCGACTTGCCAGTAGCCTTTCGTTAAGTCCAGGGTAGATATGAACCGGGCCCTCCCCAGTCGCTCCACGAGGTCGTCCACTCAGGGGAGGGGATAGCTATCGAACTCGGAGACCTGGTTCAGCTTTCAGAAGTCGTTACAAAGCCGCATACTTCTGTCCGGCTTCGGCACGATGATGATGGGGCTGGACCAGGGGCTGTTGGACTCCTCTATGATGTGGTCCCGCAGCATTTGGCCAACTTCTTACTCGATAGCCTTGCGCCGGGCCTCTGGGACATGGTAGGGCCGCTGTCTTACCACTACTCCTGGACTGGTCTTGATCTCGTGGTGGACCAGGTGCGTCATTCCTGGGGAGGTAGAAAACACATCAGAAAATTGGTCCACCAACTTGGTTAGTTCCTCTCTTTGTGTGGGGGTAAGATCTTCCCCCAATTCTACCAAGGTACCCTTGCCGTGATCTGTGTCCAGAGCCGCGTACGCCGATACTACCGGCGCCGGTTCTACCCACCTCTTCAGCAGATTCACGTGGTAGAGTTTTTCCTCTGCTCGCTTACCGGGCTGATGCAGATGGTAGTCTACGGTGCCTTTTCATTCAAGGACTGGACTCCTCCTGGGGTGTCCCGTAGGCAGGGCGGTTTCGGATGACCTCTTTTCCTTCGGCAGCGCACTGGTGGTCGGGCTGATGTGGCGGCCCCCTTCCGGGCGGGCTATGGGGTCGCTGCCCATCCCGGCAGAACTCCAAGAGGGGCAGGGCAAGTTCTAGGGCAGTTAGCAGCTCCTTGGGGTTTCCGGGCGCACGTATTCCCACGGCTCGGCGCTCTGGGGACGGCAGAGCTCTCAGGAACCGGTCCATGGCCACCTTTTCTGCCAGCTTGGTGGTGGTGAATTGGTCAAGGTGGAGCCACCGTTTGGTGAGGTGCAGGAGGGTGTTCATTTGACCACGAGGCTGGGCCCCCGGCTGGTAGCTCCACCGATGGAAGTCCGCTGCCGCTCGGTAGGAAGTTCTGCCATACCATGCCAAGATCTCTTTCTTTACCTCTCCGTAGTCCGCCGCATCCTCCGGAGAGAGGGCATAGTATGCGGTGCTGGCTTCTCCGGAGAGCAACGGGCCGAGGATGCGCGGCCAGGCGTCCATGTCCCAGCCTTCTTGGTGTGCGACCCGTTTGAAGGTCTCGAGGTAGGTCTCGATGTCGTCTTCTGGGGTCAGGCGGGGGAGAAGGTGCTGGGCTTCTCGGCCAGGGTCCCGGAACGGCAGGGCCGCTCTCAGGGCCAGCAGCTCCTGGGTAGCAACTCGAAGGCTTTGGGCAAGCTGCTATGTTGTGGCCTGCTGCTGGAGGCTAGTCTCCATGAGACGCTGTAGCGTGGGGTCCATGTTCCCTGTGTCCCTCTCTCTATCCGCTCAAATTATTGATTTTTTTTTTTTTAGCGTGTGGTTTTTCTTTTAACTATTTAAGTGGGTGTGTCTGCACTCATGCCTGCATCCTCCACCAGTGTAGGGAATTTAGCCCACAGTGGGCAAAGCACAGACACACAGGAGGCCGTTTTAGTGTGGTTCGTGGAGGGATCTTTATTTAAGACGGACGGTGAGGGGAGTGCGGGTGCACGTGTGTGTGTGTGTGTGTTGAAGTGCGATTGGGAGGTGAGGGTCTCAGCCGTCTTCAGTTACAGCCAGGGGGCGGAGCCTTCACTCGCTTCGGATCCGTCTGAAAACCAGAAAAACACACGACAGCGATTAGTGGACATGCACGTGTCGCAAAATATCGCCTAACACACGGCAGATACTTGCGCACATGCTCGGAGATCCTCCTCTTGCGAGTGGAATATCGCCCTTTTATATTCTCCCCTCGTCCGCTTAATGATGGAATTCTTTCCGCGCGCTGCACCATTCACGAGCCGTGGGTGTGTCGGCGGCCCCGCACCACCGCCACGTGCTCTCTGGCCGTCCAAAACATTGGTGGCGCTCAAGCGGAGCTGTCTCTTCAGCGCCACCGTGGCAGTCACGGGAGGAGCGATCTTTGTTTCCTGTGCGCCGGTTGCCGGCCTGTCGGCACAGGACTTTAATGTTTGGATTTCTTTATATTTCCAGATTTCTTGAGTTAATACCAAAGTCTGGTGAAAATTATGTGAACATTTTTACAGTAAATATATTTACTGAAAAAAAGTGTTGACGCATTCAATACTTATTTCCTCCACTGTATTTTACAATCAACATAATTTTGTAGCTTACTCTATTGGTTCTGGGAGGTCAAGACAGTGTGTTGTGGTTACAAGCTCATCCTCCTCTTCACTATTTTCAGGCGCATACACCTCCATGTATTCTCTACCAATAAGAAGAGAGCATGCACAAATGTAAAAATGTACAAATTCCATTCTCCCAAGCACATAAAGAAAATATTTTATAAACCAAACAAACCTGTAACACCGATTCACTGTCGCAACATGGTCTGAAGTACCAGGACAGTTGCCCTCTGAATTTGACAGCATTATCTGAAAACAGAAATCTGGTTTTATCAAGAGCTGTAATTTTATATAAAACTTTATACCACAGCCAAGTGTGCATTAAACTACAACCCCAATTCCAAAAAAACGTCGGGACACTGTGTAAAATGTAAATAAGAACAGAATGCAATGATTTGCAAATGTAACATAAACATATAATAAACAGACCAATCTTCTTTGTTACAATTAAATATTCATGTCTATGTATTATCTTAAATTTGTGGAGCATGTGCAGTTAGTTGTTTTTCTTGAAAAGGTTTCATGAGGACATGGTTTCTTCTTTTAAAAAAAAAAAAAAAAAAAAAAGAAAGGTTTCACTCAGACTGAGTCCTGACCTTGAACCACACTCCCTTTTAGGCCTTACTCGTTAATTGGTATAGGGCCTCAAAGTTATCTGCTTCTGTGGAGGAAGATACAGACTGGAACAGAAAGAACAATTATTGTATTATTGTGCAGTAAGACACAGAATTCATCTAACTCAATACACACTTAGAATATAACTTGATCAAACATTGTCCTGTGGATTTAGATTATGCTTCTAACTATTGATTATACATATAGATTATGCGTTTTAACTAATATTGATTATTCGATTATGCTTAAGTAATAATTCTAAACGTTGGTTATACATATTGAATACACTTCATTAACATATTCAAATGTTAGTTACACATATTGATTACACTTCATAGATATTTTCTATAGCAACCATGTTCTAGCTATGTTATCACTGTCTAGCTAGCCTATAATAATACCTGTAAAGTCCGTTGATAGGGGTGTAATCGGTTTCTGTCACGTCTCTTAAAACTTTGAGATTTTTTTCCACATGAACTGAAGAAATTAGGCAGAACGCCATATTTTAAACCGAAGTACGGACAAAACATATTAAGATGTACACATACGAATTGACTTTCCAGTACTAGCACGGCGATGCAGCCTGTTGTACTTCCTGTGTATCTTGATTGACAGATGTGTCGTCCAATCAGCGGTAAGCAATCCATTCACAAAATGTACCTACCTTTTCCATTTTTTCTGATATGTTAATTTGTTTTTTGATTTGTTAATTTGTTTTCTGATTTGTTAATTTGTTTTGCACTTCATGGCCACTGTACATATATATGTGTGAACAATCCACCAAATTATTATTTGATGTATAGAGTTATTAATTTAAAAGTTAAGCTAAATCACAAACTAAGTGACTGAAAATAAATACTTGCCAATACATCAATAAGCTGTTTCATCTCGCTTCAAAATATCTCTATACAGATGTATTTTAATTAATAAAGTTACACATACATTTGTTAAAGTTGCTGCCTGCGATGTTCCCGTCCGCCATGTTTCTTTTGTATTCTATCGCGTTGGAGTATGGGAAAAAGTGCATTGTGGGTTTAAATGAGTGAATGGAAGTAGGGAATTAAGTTGTTCACTCAGAATTCGGACACCACTACAAAATGGCCGACACTCTATATAGTATACTATATAGGAAATAGGGAGCGGTTTCAGATACAGCATATGGCTGCGTCCCAAACCGCATACTTACCTACTTTATAGTAGGCGAAAATCAGTATGCCTTCTGGGACTGGTGCGGACTAGCTCAGAAAAAAAAAACCCGCTGAAGAGGCCGTCGGCTCTTTTAAAGTATCAAACCTTGGTTAAACAGGACATGTTTAACAATACCCGAATAAATTGTTAACTTGTTTAAGATTTTTGTGTTTATGATGACGTCGAGGGACACATGACAATGCGAACATTGCGGAAGTAGTATGTCCGGGATTGTAGTCATAATACACACACATACTGATTAGTACGTACTACCTCGAATGAACTACATACTGTGATAGTATGCGATTTCGGGTGCAGCCAGTGGGTTTTTGAATACACCACGATAGTAATAGATATTCCAAAACGTTAATGAGATAAATAAATTCATATATAATTTTATTTGGAAAAAATAAATATTATTATTTGACTTAAAAAATTAAGTAATTGATTTAGAAATATCTAATACTATATTTAAAATTAAATGGATGCAAAACTATATTCCTTCCAAATATAAATTATGGCATCCCTAATATTATTTTTTGAAAAGTAGGTGGTATTGAATTTCTTTTCAATTGTAATTTTAATATTAACAAGCTTCCCATAAAACCTTCCAATTTTCATAAACATGCACTGTTATCGTGGATGATTGTATACAAACATATTTCTCGCCTCACAAATGCTTAATTTGGAATGATAAATACATTATCCACCAAAACAAATCTCTCTTTTTAGTTAATTGGTTTTAGGAAAATATTTTGTCGGTTTCACAACTTTTGAATAGTAATGGTCATTTACTTACTTATTCAGAATTTTTAAGAAAATTTCATTTTATATACCTGTCAAGGAGTATATGATGGTAATCAATACCATTCCCTCAGAACTTGTGAAATTGATAGGAAATAATATAGATGAAAAGCGAAAGTTAGATCTTAGTCTTGAACTGGAAGGCATAAGTTTGAAAGACAAATAATAATAATAATAATAATAATAATAATAATAATAATCTCAGAACAATTTGCCAAATTTCCACTATTCCCTTAGCAATTGGATTTTGGAGATCACAGTTTCAAGATGTCAATTGGAAAGAGACCTTTAAAATCTCCAGACGCTTTTGTATCACCAATAAGATTAGGGAGGTATCATTTAAGATTGTTCATCATATTTATACTGTAAAACAGTTCATTGCAAATTTTGTAAATATATTGACCTGAAATATGTTTTCTGTAAAGAGGGAAATGAGAGTATTGTCCATTTATTTTATGATTGTATTTACACAAAACTATTTTGGTGTGATTTTTTTTTTTTTTTTTGGTGTTAAATATAGTACTAACATTGAATTACAATGGTGACTTCAAAATGTGGTATATTGTGAATTAACTCATTATATATGGAAAATTATTTATCCACAAATGTAAATGGGGAGTGAAAAAAAACTCATTTTAAAAAAGAAATAGGTAATTACTTGTATACGTTAAAAGAAACAAGAAATAACAAAGCGATAAAAACTGTAAATTATTTTAAAGCCTTAATTCTATTCTTTGAATAATTTACATTTACATTTATTCATTTAGCAGACACTTTATCCAAAGCGACTTAGAAATGAGGAAATACAAGCAAAGCGATATATCAAGTGGAGAAAAATACAAGTAGTGCTACCATACAAGATCTTTTAATTGAGTTCTAGAAAAGCAAAGTGCACAGAGTAGAGGTGTAAGTTCCAGAGTAATTTTTTTTTATTTTAGGATAATGTAGGGTTGGCATTTTAGGGGTTAGTTAGGTGTTCATGGAAGAGTCAGGTCTTTAGATGTTTTTTGAAGATAGTGACAGATTCTGCTGTCCGGACTGAGATTGGAAGTTCATTCCACCACTGAGGGACAGTTAATGTGAAGGTTCTGGAAGGGGACTTTGAGCCACGCTGAGTAGGCACTACTAAGCCTCGGTCATTAATTAATCGCAGGTCGCATGAGGGAACGTAAGCCTTCAGGAGAGTGTTGAGCTGGGGCGGTACTGTTCCAGACAAGGTCTTGTACGTGAGCATCAAGGCCTTGAATTTGATATGAGCGGCTACAGGAAGCCAGTGGTGGGAGATGAAGAGGGGTCTGACATGGGTCCTTTTGGGCTGGTTGAAGATGAGACATGCTGCTGCATTCTGAATCATCTGAAAGGGGTTGATAGAGTTGGCTGGGAGGCCCGAGAGTAGTGCGTTGCAGTAGTCCAGTTTTGGTATGACAAGAGCCAGGACTAGTAGTTGTGTAGCCTGTTCGGTGAGATAGAGTCTAATTTTCTTGAGGTTGTACAGAATTAACCTACAGGACCGTGCAATTGTTGATATGTGGTCAAAAATCACCCCGAGGTTCCTGGCTGTCCTGGTTGGCTTGAGTGTGGTTGAGCTGAGCTGTAAAGTGAGGTTGTGGTTGATTGAGGGGCAGGCTAGGATGACGAGAAACTCAGATTTTGCCAAGTTGAGCTTAAGGTTGTGTTCCCTCATCCAGTGTGAAATGTCAGACAGGCAGGCAGAGACCTTACCTCAGCATGTTCCACATTAAATTACTAATTATGTTAACTTTCCTGATATGCATTTTGCCGTTAGTGTGGGTACTTTAATCTGGTGCTCCCTTTAAGAATCTTGGGTTTATGATGACGTCGAGGTCACATGACAATGCCAACATGGTGGATGTAGTATGTCCGGGATTGTATTCATGCTACACACACATACTGATTAGTACGTACTGTTTCAACGGGCATGCAGTAGGCACTGCATCGAATGCAGTACATACTGTCACACTACACGATTTCGGACGCACCATTGACTCCAACCTAGCTGAAGCGACTCTTTAAAAAGTGAGTATATTTAGGTTTATTTCACTACTAATACTATATATTGACTCTGTTTTTATCATGTACTGTGACAATGTATCGTTTCAAACACACGCTTTGATATCGCCGCAAAGCAGTCACATGGTTCATGTAGCTCTTAATAGTTCCAAATAAGTCCGCGCTGTCAACCTATTTGAATGTGTTAAGCGGGACAGACAACAGCAGCGACTATATTTGCAGCAATTTTCTGTAAATATTAACACACAGGGCCGTAACCATCATAGACACTGAGGGGGACACGTCCACCCAATAATCAGATATGGCCAAACTGCAGTTAAAGTTTAATGTTTGACAACTGTCTTACGACAGAAACGTTAAACGACTGACCGTTATATCCAGGGATGCAAACATTTACGTGATTCATGTAATTTAATGTGTTATTGTCAACGTGACAAGACAAGAAACATTAACGGAGTATGTAATGAACGTAATGAACATGGTTACGTGTCTTTACTAGTAGCCTTTCAGTAAATTAACTTATCTAAGAAAATGATTTCATAAAACTAAAAGTGGGCGAGTTATCATCCTCAGACTTAAACTAGAACGCGGTAAAACGTGTGGATTTGACTCAAGTGTGTTTTTAGGTTGTGGTTAGGACAAAGTCATTTATTAAAATAAAAATACATTATTTGCAAATCTTTAACTATTTTTTATTCCTTTAATTCTCCTTTGTGGACAATAAACCCCCAAGTGTCTGCAAACATTGTATTTTGATGCTAGTCTGTATGTGCTTGTCAGATCTGTGCTCAAAATGTTAAAGGGATAATTCACCTAAAAATGAAACTTCTGTTATCATTTACTTCCTCTTATGTCATTCCAAACCCAAATACTGTTACTTTTCATAACATAAAAGAAGACACCCCCCACAACACTCTTTTCCACTCTATTACAGCTCTATTCCATAAATGGCAGAAAATAGTGATCATGAGCTTTAAAGGTGTACTATAAAGTCTATAAAAGCTATGCTCCAGGTGGCCATATGAGAGCTTTGTGTCATATGGACTGCTTTCATGTATAGCTGTGTAAACATTCTTCAAAATTCTCATTTTGTGTTAGACTGCAAACAGCATAGGCCTACAGGTTTTGAACAACTTGAGGGTGAGTAAATAATTGTGAGCAAGTAATTTACCCAGATGAGGATGGGTTCCCTTCTGAGTCGGGTTCCTCTCAAGGTTTCTTCCTCTTAAAACATCTTAGGGAGTTTTTCCTTGCCACCGTCGCCACTCAGTGGCTTGCTCAGTTGGGATAAATTCACACCTTTAATATCTGTATACCATGTTGATATTTCTGTAAAGCTGCTTTGAGACAATGTCTATTGTAAAAAGCGCTATACAAATAAAAATTGAATTGAATTTTGCCTGGCTAGCTGACACAGTCAGAGACATTAAGACAATAATGAAAAGACAATCAAATTATATAAATTTTTTCTTTGGAAAAGCAGAAAAAAGGGTAAGCTGACAGGAACAGGAAAAAAGTTAGCAGTATATACACAGTGGAAGTATTGTAATTCATATTTGGTCTGCTCTACTGTTTGGAACATATTATTCACTATATCTGTGCATAATGAGATGAAAGGCCTGCCTGGGGGTAGAGAGTGAGTAAATCTGAAATACAATAAACCATCTAATCTAACTTGTTTTTGTATTGTAATACACACTGACCTTATTGTAGTTTTTTTGGTCCTAAAAAGGTCTTGCATTGTATATATAAATATTTGGGCCTTTATTACAAAGATAATTAAAAAGGACCATTACATCTGTGACCCCAACCCCACCAAATGGTTTGGTCCCCTCCAATGTTCAGGATGTGGTTACAGCCTTGTTTAACACATAATGTGCTTTGATTACTACATTGACTACATTTATAGTAGCATTTTATTCTGGGGAATGATGGAGAGACAGCATTGATCAGTTTTTCTGTGTTCATTTTTAGAGGAAAAGCAGATTGCTCCCATAATGTAAAATATATTTACAGTATGTATTCATTCATATTTTTTTCTTGCTTCTATGGTCTTAATTACTCACATCCTAATGTTATGTTAAGACATTCACATAAGCACAACAAGGGAATATCAATGAATGCGAGCAACTGCTCAATTTAACCAAGAAAGAAGTTTGATCAATAGTGCAAAATAAACAAAGCGAACAATTGCATTCAGCAAAACATTTGATCATATAATATATCCAGGGAGAGGGTAGATAAGTTTTTCATTGAATGGGCAGTCTTTATAGAAACTCATGCGACCTCCTACAGAGTGGGGGAAAGATGTCAGAAAGCAGGCCACTTTAATGCAATTCCTAGAAAGTGATTAGGCTGAAATTAATGAGTGAAATTGTTAAACAACAGTGCCTGTAGAAAAAAACTATGCCTCTTATTATATATTATTATTCTTATTTATTTATTTTTTCCCTGAATGTTCAATGTTGAGGGTGGGGTAGGGGAGTGTTTATAAATGTCATTGTATTTATGACTGTTCTTTTGATGCCAAAAAACAATAAATATAATTTTAATGTTCTAAAAAAAAAAAAAAAACCTTTTCCATGGTTGGCTGTGCAGCATTTGGATGCAAAAAAAAGGAAAGCATTAATCAGCCCCGGTAATTTTAATGTCATTCATGAACAGCAGAATACCTGCTTATAATAACCGACTAGTCTAATGTGTGTAGAGGTGTGTGTGGTTATGTTGTATTATTTGCCTATATTAAATAAATAAAAGAAAGGAAGAATAATAAGAAAACAACAGCTGGAACTTGAGATTTACTGCATCAGTGATTATAGGAATCTCTTACTTTAGACATCTCTATCACCTCCTAAAAGAGAGAGAAAAGGGTTTCAGTAACTGGAATGTAGATTGCTTGGGGTAAGCAACTTTCTTACTTTTGGGTAAGCAGTATGTAGGCTGTATAGGTAGCAAGTTTTATGTTAGGAATGGTACTTATACAGTGTGATACATTTAAAAATGGGTTTGCTAAACTAACTTGTGTTCAGAAGCAAGTGTAAGTATACAATCTGTATTTATAGCTTGTTAAATTTTCATTAAATTTTTTATTATGTGCAAGAAACGCATGCTTGTAAGAAAGATGAAAAGTTCTGGAGAAGTCAATGGGGAAATGACATGGTTTTCACATTCCAGCAATAGATCTGCAGGGGTTGCTATACTAAAAGGAAATTTCAAGGGTCAGATTTTTAACCACGAAATCGATAGTTTGGGAAGAATGTTATTGCATATTAATATTGATCATACTCCAATAATAGTATGCCAATAATAGACAGCTTAATTATAAGTTTTTTTTTTTTTATAAAACATTGAAGCAAATTAAAACTAAATTTCTCTTGGCAAAAATAGTATGGGCAGGTCATTTCAATAGTGTGTTTGATGAGGATTTGGATCGATGGCCATCAAGAAGCAATGAAACTCATTGTGAAATCAAAAATGTATGTACCCGTGTAGGTTTAGTTGACATCTGGTGACTCAAAAATCCAGACAAAAGAATGTACACATGGAGCAACAAAGATTATTTCAAACAATCACACATTGATTTTTTTCCTAATATCACATGAACTGTAACAATGTGTCCAGATTGTTTCTATATGTTTTAATTAATTTATTCATATTCATGTGATTCATTTACATGTGATTAATTTTCATGTGATTCATTTACATGTGATTAATTTTCATGTGATTCATTTACCTTTTCTCTTCTCTCCTCCCTTCCCTTTCCCAAATATTTCATTGAGAAGAAGAGGAAAAAAAACCCAAACAAACCCCCCCCCCCCCCCCCCCGGCTCATCATGGCTACTCAATAACTGTCGCTGGTTATATAAATATTATAAAACCCAAGAACAGGCACAAAAATTTAAGTGGGAAGTGTCTGTAACTCCATAAAGTATACAATAAAGGGATGCCATTTATAAATAAATAAATAAATAAATAAATAAATAAATAAAAAATTCATCTAAGTTAGGAGCGTATATAATACCTGTCTTTGCATTAGAGTACCAGCAACTACAATATATCTACCGTTCACATCAGCGATAGCGTTAGTGGACGAAAACTGTAACCTTTTGTCAATTAAAATAGCGACCCCTCCTACTTTCAAATTAAAGTTAGAGTGGAAGACGTTTCAAATATGTAAAAACCTTAGATCTCTTGACAGGATTACCTCTGACGTTCCAACAAATAAATCTTAAAGGCGTGCCTGTCCCAGCCGGAGTGGGACCCCCCCGCCAACACACCCAAAGTTTCCATAAAACAAAGGGACACAGCAGTGTTTCCCACCAAGAGTTGTCCACAATGTGAAAACAACTCAAAGAGTAAGCCGAACTAACCAACTAAATTATCTAAACAAAAAAAAATTCCAGTAAGAGAAAAGTCCCCTACTGACTTCAAATCTGATAAATAGTCTGCGCACTTTAACAAATATAATGTCCTTACCTTTTAAAGACTTGTAACAAATAATATAACATAGTGTAGCACGTAAAGATGAGGAAACAACATTAATAAATTGAAATAAACTCTAACCCAGTCAGAGCATCAAAACAGAGAAGCACATTAATACAGAAGTAAATTTAAGAGGAGTGAGTCCACAAAATCTAGACGAAGTAATGCACCGACAATATCTTCAATAAGAATCCGAATTCTGTAGAGCTGGAAGGCCGAGTGCAAAAAAAGAATAAAAATGAAAAAAACTCCACTATATAGGTGATGCAGTTCACCCCGATATCAAGAGTTTAACGTAGTCTCCTGCTTCCTCTGCTGAAATAAAGTCCTTCTGGACACCGTTATATGTAATGCGAAGCCGAGCTGGGTGAAGTATTCCATAGTGAGCTCCCTCAACACCACGAAGTTGACGCCGAACCTCATTAAACGCGGCCCGGGCCCGGGCTGTCTTGGCTGTGTAGTCAGGGAAAACGGAGATGGTCAAATCCCTCACTTTAATCCGCTGGATCTCTCTCGCACGGCGTAAAATATCAACACAGTCACTGTGATAGTGGAATCTGCACACAATAGCTCGTGGTCGTTCACCAGGCTTGGGCTTGGGCTGAAGGGTCCGGTGGGACCGGTCCAAAACCAGCTCCTTCTCCAGACCAAACGCCTCCTTTAACAAGGCTGCTACAGCAGCAGTTGTACAGGTGTCAGCGCCCTCTGGAACTCCGACTATCCTAACGTTATTGTGCTGTGACCTCGACTCCAAATCCTCACATTTATTCTCTAATTGAGTCACGGTCGCAGTGAGAGACTCGATAGTAGTCTTCATATGAACTATGTCATCGGTGCAACCGGAGAGAGCGTGCCCCATTTCCCCAACAGTACCTTTCAGTGCTGATATGTTAGCATCGGTAGCGACTTTATCACCAGCCTGCTGTGTTTTCACGGCCTGCAGGTCAAGCTGGATAGTAGACAGCGCATCCCTGAACATCGCCTGAAACTCCTTTTTAAAAATATCGGCAATGTCCTTCCTCAGTGAAGCCAGCAACTCAAGCTTCAGTGCGGCGAAGTCAGGGTCACCGTTCGGGGACACGGATTCAGGGGGAGAAGGGGACTCGCTCACGGCACGCACACTAGGTCTCAGTCGTGTCTGAATGCTACCACGGGGTTTCGAATTCTTTCCAGACATCTTAACGTGCCACAAAGTTAAAAGTGCAAATAAGGAAACGAAGTAGAATAAGTCAAAATATATTATATGACCAAAAAGCACTAATTAATTACAATTTTAATCGAAATCAGCAGGAGCCTCCAACTTTGCGTCTTACTCCATCGAACACCGAATTCGCAATCTTGAATAATATACATGGCCATCTGAATTTAAATTAAAAAGGGCTTATTGGAAATTGAATAAAAAGTTATTAAAGGATCATAATTTTAAAATAATGATATTTTAAAATTATGCCCCAGAAACTGTCTTACCTCCTTTTTGGTCTTGGGCCTTGGGCAGGTCACAGTCGCTGCGGTTTTATTAATTCGGGGACACACCTGCCCATGACCCAAGTGGAAGCCCAGATACCGTACTTCCAACCGTCCAATCGCGCACTTCTTTGGGTTCGCCGTGAGCCCTGCCTGCCTCAGTGACCTCAGGACCACTCGTAACTGCTGCATGTGTCGTGGCCAATCATGACTAGAGCTGCAACAACTAATCGATAAAATCGATAATAAACGATTATGAAAATCATTGGCAACGAATCTCATTATCGATTAGTTGGTCTGCACGTGGTAAATTTACTCGCTACGTTTCTTCTGTTCCGAAAACATGCTTCGGAGAGTAAATACTAAAGTTGTGTCCCAAATGACGTACTATACATTTACACTATGCACTGTGTACTCTACTGTCTAATTTGTGAATTTTAGAAAGGTAATATTATCTCAAGTAGAACACTAGCATTTTTTTTTACTAACCGGAAGTGTAAACCGCTTCCTAGTCGACGGCACATGACATCATACGCACGTAAAAAGCAGAAGGCGAAGAGGGGAGAGGATCGCCTGCCCCAGGATATGCCGCCATGTGATCTTCTGCCAGCTGGACGGCGGCACTGTACCCACTTAGCCATCCCCTCCGGCACTCGGCAGACAAACTGCTCCAGGACCACCAGGTCAATCACCTCCCGAACGCAAACGGTCGGCTGACATCGCAAAGCGTCAGGGCACGGAAATGCTGGTGGTGCTGCTCGGGGGTACGGCTGACTCTCTGCAGATTCGCCCGCCTCAAGTCCTTGTACTCCATCAAGTTCACGACTGTCAGCTGTTGGGCCATGAGCTGGGCTTCTCCGAACAACACCGGCAACAGGCGTGCCACCCACTGTTCCAACGGCCAGTCCCACACCAGCACAGAGCGCTCGTAGAGCTCTAGGAAGGCCTCCGGGTTGTCCTGCGGACACATCTTCATAAGCACGACATGGGCCACGATGTCCACTGTTGCCGGGGCCGCTGCCGGCGCTCCCGCCTGAAGCACCTGCCATTCCTCGGCCTGGGCGTTGAGGAGGTCCTTTATGTGCTGCTCAGGTTGCAGCACAGCTGCACCAAAGCTTGATGCTGGTTCTGGTGCAGGGTGGTGAGGGTCCGGATGAGTTCGGCCAGCGGTGATGGCTCTATGGTGCCTCCTTCTCCTCCCGGGTTTTGGCACCAGTGTGACAGCTTCAAAATTGGCCAAGGAGAAAGAAGACAGTGGCAGGCTTAACAATCCGGTGCTTTATTACTTTTCTTTTGGTTTAGTATTCTTTTTGCATCTCATAGCGAGATATATCTTTATATATACACACGCGCATACACTCCGCTTGCTCTTGGCGGCGTGGTTTTTTCTCTCTCGAGGCACGTGCCTTTCCCTCTTTAATCCTTGCCTCGCCTCAATGCAACAGAGAATATTCATTAGTAAAAATTCCCCACAGGTGTGCCCTCCTTACCACTTGCCTTCTCTGGCTACGCCATCCATTCACAAATCGCCCCAGCCTCCACAATCCTCCAGCGTGCTTTTTCTGGTCTTCTGTGTTTGGAGTTGTGAATTGGTGAACAGTGAATACATTTTATATTAATAACAAAGCAAAAGTAGTCTCTTTTTAAAAATAATACATAGAATATATCCAGTAAAACATGTGCTGGAATGTTTTACATTAGATATTGATTACTCTTGTAATTTCTGTAAAGGTGAAAAGGAAACTATTTTTCATTTATTTTTCCATTGCATACATACAAAAATATTTTGGATATGGAGCATTTAATTAAGAAAATATTCAACATTACTTTGCAGCTGAGAGGATTTGACATAATGATACACTTCAATGATCATGGAATTGAGAAAGATAAGCATACTTCATACAATTGTTAATATTAATGGGAAAGTTTCACATTCATAAAATGAAATGGTCTGACTCCAACCCTAATTTTTCTTACTTTAAAAATTATTTCAAGCTTTATTGTTCTGTTTTGTGTAATTGCACAAGTAAAAAGGCAATTAGAGCTTAACATTGTAAGCAGGTATGATGTATATAAAGTGGCACCCTTTTCCTTTAGTTTATTAGAATTTTGTTCCTGTCCTCTGGCACTGTTTTAAAATGATATTTTACTTTTGGTTTTTGTATTATTACTTTGAATGAATGTCTCATTGTATTGTTCTGGTTTATGGCATTAATAAAAAAAGTTATCAATTTTTTAAAAATTTAACACAGCTGGTTGTACTATAAGCCAAGCAAGGCAGCCTTTTAGGCACAGACGCTTAAGCAGATATTTAGCTTTAGCTCACTGTGTTTATCATAAACCAAAAAAAGCGTGCGCCTGTTTCATAGCCACTTCATCAGGTAAGAGTGTAAAGGATACGGTAATTTTTTTCAAGCAGGTGTGTTTATTATAGCCAGTTTTACTTTTGCATGACTGAATGTTTGATGAATGTTTGTTGTTTTATTGGGTTTTTGCACAGACAGGCACTGATTATGGCAGTGGACTGGGCTGGATATGGATATGCAGCACTCGTTGCGTCTGGAGGAGTCATGGGTTATGTCAAAGCAGGTCTTTAATTCTCCTTATATTAGAAGATTATATGAAAATTGTTTTCTAACTCGATCTACACAGTGACTTTTAATATAGTCCTATATAAATTTGCTGTAATGTTCATTTACATTTTAAGATGTTGTGGATTTATATTTGAGCAGTTTGAGCTTTGCATCTTTCTGTCTGCAGGCAGTGTCCCTTCTTTGGCAGCTGGACTGCTGTTTGGAGGTTTGGCAGGTTTTGGTGCCTACCAGATATCACAAAACCCCCAAAATATTTGGGTGTCTTTAGGTTGGTATTTCCAGTCATTTATGCAAAGTTATGCAATAATATAATGAGGTCAAATTATATCCTCCCCTCAGAAACCATAGTAAATAATTAAGAAACTAAACACGGTGGGGCATGCCGTTAAAGGAAAATAATCAGTGACATGGTGGTGTGATCTGGTCCAATGCAAAGCTGAGTTTTCACCCTGTTATTTCCCAATAACAGCCCTTATACCGCAGCAATTTTCACAGCAATTAAATATATATTTTTAATTATTAAAAAATGTATTTATATTTAATGACTAATGATTCATTTATATTTACATTTAATGTTGCGGAATGTCCTGTTATCACTTACATTATTTCTTTTCTCTCTCATGAAGTTCCCTTGCATAGGTTCACTCAATGGTGTGTCAGTAGCTAACGCTATGGGAACATCCTCCAGGTGTGACGATTGTCTGAAGCCCATATAGAATCCTGCCAATTCATTGGCTGATGGTGCCAGCACCGCACTCCGAGACATGGTGTCATGATGCCTCAAAGGGACATGGTTGTGCCATCTCCCTTCAGATATCTTTCACTTAAGGTGAACGGTTTATATGCATGTGTTGCTGTGTAGGAGTTATTGTGTTTCGGCGACTCAAATCAAGTGGAGATTATCTTCCCTTGGAGTGGAACACAATGCCGTTTCACAGGCGCGTGTCTGTATGTGCTTTCCAAGCAAGGACACTCATAAGTGTGTTAGTGTATGGACTTTCACCATGCAGAAACCGCACTTAATGGCTTATTTGATTACCTGCACTGCGATAATTTTGAAATGAAAGTGCTTCGCTCACTTTCTTTTTGAGGAAGGAAAGCAGCTTGGCTTTCCCCCATTGCTCGGGTTCTGTGGCCGCCGAGGCACGCGTGAGCGATCCTGGGGAACCGATGTTGAGCTTGAGGCTATTGAAAGCGAGCAGCCGGATTTCACTCTGCCTCTCTCGCTCTCCCCAGACCTGCGGATCTATGCCCAAGCCTGAAAGCTCTGTGATATCTTTCGGCTGAGAATGTTGGGTGAGTATGTTGATGTGCTATCAAAAAAAAGCCAGCCACAGCGTGCGTCTGTGCTGTAAATTGCTCCCCTTTTCAACCTGAATTACTAATCTAGCTGCCTCTGAGGAGATGCTCGCTACTTATCTCTCGCCATTTTCGGTGGCTTCATGGAAGTCACAACCTACCCTACCTTCTAAGCCTGTAGGGCTTCTTCAGACTTTATGAATAAATCTTACATGGCTGCTAAAAAGACAGGTGGCGGGTGCATCTTTGCACACCAGTGTGGTTTTGCAGGCGTGCCAGGCCGATGTGTTGAGAGATGGATGAGGGCTCTGCTTTAACTGCTGAGGTGGTTAAGGAGCTTCGATGGACCACTGACTTAGCGCTTAGAGCAAATAAGCATACAGCTTGTGCTATCCGTCGCTCTTTGGCAGGTTTGATGGCAGCTGAGATACACCTGTGGTTGAATCTCACTGACATCAGAGACAAGGAGGAAGCTTTACTTATGGACGCACCTGTTTCCCAGTCAGGCCTGTTCTTCAAAGCAGTTAATTCTGTCGCTTAGAGGTGTCGTACTGTGAAGCAGAATTTCAGCAATTGATTCCTCTGCGAGCTTGAGAGCCATCGACAAACTCTAGCCATTCCCACTCCAGTTTCCTGCAGTGCCCTCAAGAGGGGCTGAAGGGTAATGAGGCTGCTTAGGCACCCTCTCAGCCCTCAGCCCCAAATGATGACATGAAAGTGCCCCTGTCGCCTATAAGGGGCAGCAGTGGCTTGGTGGTTAAGGCTCTGGGTTACTGGTTGGAAGGTCGGGGGTTCAAGCCCCAGCACTGCCAAGCTGGCACTGTTGGGCCCCTGAGCAAGGCCCTTAACCCTCTCTGCTCTAGCGGCGCTGTATCATGGCTGACCCTGTGCTCTGACCCCAACTTCCTGACATGCTGGGGTATGCAAAGAAAAGAATTTGACTGTGCTGTAATGTATACTTGACCAATAAAGACTCATTATAAGGGCTTAGACTTAAAAATGGCAACTAATTTTTTGACCGGCTGATCTTAAAGCAGATGGCAGGTTCCCCCACGGGGAATTGTGACAGACCGCTGAGGCATATCTGCCTTTCTCCTTGCTGCCCTCAGGATTTTATACTGTCTATTCTACCACATTTTGTGCTTCGGACATCAGACCACATGCTTACTATAGGTGGCAATTTTCTCATTTGTACTCCATGCATTACTGCTTTCGGCACACACACAAGCTGTACCACAGGTATGGGTTGTGCCCCCATGTTGCATGCTGTGCCCCTTTTGTCAAGTCAGACTGTATGGGACAGGTTTGCCCTGCTAGTCATTCACTTCAGGGCCCTGTTTGGTAGTCCCCACAATAGATGGCATGAAATGTTTCTATGCCCCTCATATCTCACGCAGCGATTGGGGACTTGGATCCTCCCCGTTCGGCACAGTTGCGGGCATTTCAGACGCCCGTCTTGAGCCAAGGTTGCCCCACCGTGGTCGGTCTGGGCTCCTACTCTCCTTCAACCATGAGATGCCTGATGCCTCTCTCTTGGTTCATTTCACAGTGTGGCGACTTCTGCCAATGTGCCCCACTGGGTCCTTCGAACCGTAGAGAGCGGATATGTTGTTCACAACCTCGCTCATTCACGAAATGCATGGATGCTGCCCTGGCCCTGTTACGGCTCCAGGGTATCCGTGTGTTAAATTATCTCAACTATTGGCTAATACTGGCACAATCGGAGAGTTTGGTGGCTCAGCACCGGGATATCGTCCTCAATCACCCAGAACAGCTTGGTTTTAGGATAAGTCTTCAGAAAAGTGTTGTGTCGCCCAGGTGGCAGACCGTTTTTTTCTGGGGATACATCTGAATACATACATGATGCAAGTGCATAGGTCTTATGCTCGTGTACAGTTGTTTTGCCTTTGTCTGGACCAGTTCATGATGGGTCTTATGGCTGGAGCATCACTGGTTGTTCCGCTGGGCTTGTTTCACTTGAGGCCGTTTCAATGGTGGGTCAACAGCCATAGAGTTTGTTCCTTTTGGCATCCTCACTGCACAGTCAGGGTAACACATTGGTGTTATCAGACTCTAGTGCCCTGGAAACAACCCCAGTTTTTGAACAACCCTAGCTTCTGTCCATCAGAGCAATTCACATTCCAGGGTGTGTAAACCTGGGTGCAGATCTTCTCTGAAGCACGGGTTGAGGCACGGGGAGTGGAGATTGCATCCTCAGACTGTAAGTCTGATGTACAGAGATTTGGCAGGCGGAAGTGGATCTGTTCGCCTCGAGTGAGACAGCCCAGTGCCCCTTGTGGTTCTCGCTTTCTCCTCTGAGATAGCTTCAGACTGTGGAAATGTGACTATAATTTCTATATTTAATCCAAGAGTTAGTATTCTATAAAGAGTGTGACCACCATTATGAGTGGGTCCTATTACATTCTGATTGACCCCCTACTGAATTTAGAATGGACACAACCGCTGTTCTCAGAGGGTCTTCCTGGTTATAAACATGAATATTAAGGTCTCCAACAATGAATGCTTTGTCTAAAGAAACAACCAGGTTTGAGATGAAATCTGCAAATTCGCAAAGGAATTCAGAATATGGCTGTTGTGGTCTGTAAATAATAATTAGTGGAATCGACTCTGTAGACTTATTATTGTGGTTACATATGTTATGCTAGTATAAAGAATTCAAACATGTTGAATTTATGACTAGGTTTTTGTGTGACCCCTAGATTATAATTATAAATATAATGGCTGTGCATTCAGTATGATCTAATTTTATGCTCCCTGACCTTGGCTTTGGATCGTCACAGATTAACTATACCTGTTCTTAGGTCCCGTTCACACCGGGACATTTTTTTGCAACGTGTTAAACAGTCTGTTTTTCAACACGTTTCTTTGTGTGTTTACACCCACATGTTAAAAGCAGGCGATGCGCTGAATGAAAGTGCAAACTCACTCCCTGACAGTAGATGGTGCTTATTGAAAAGCAGAAATACCCTGGTACACAAGGTGGCACTGCACAACTTTCTGTTTCTGACAACCACTTATCACTGAAAAGAAGAAGAGAGCCAGTATTTACGTCTTTGCAAAAAGCCATTCACACACTTTTTGCGAACTGGCTAAAGCACATATGCACTTTTGCTAAATGTAATGTATTTGGTGATTTGGCCACTGCAACAAATACTTCTTTAAAGCCAAATACTTAAAGTTCTAATTATAAACAATATACTCTTTTTCTTCTTATTATATAAGTAATTATTTGAATTATATTGAAGTCACAGCAATAGCATTCATATACTTATGGGAAGACCCAGATTATTATTTTTTTTATAATTTATTTATTTATTTATTTTTTTGGGAGGGGTTGGGTATAAGGCAACTATTGTTGTGCCCAAAAATGTTAATGTTCCTGCAAATTGATGAAGTGTTGACTATGAATAGTCTTTTTTGTGGTCAATATGATAATACAACAATGCAATAATGGGGCTATTTGAATAAGAGGTTAAGAATACTTGTATGCATATATATGCCAGGTGCAAAATAAATACAATGAACTATCAATCAGTGGATTATCATTTGCATATTTGCAGGGAAGAGACAAAGAAACAAACAATGCTATTTAGTGTAGAAAGCAACACTGGAAGAATGGATAAGGATATACAGTGCATCCAGAAAGTATTCACAGCGCTTCACTTTTTCCACATTTTGTTATGTTACAGCCTTATTCCAATATGGATTAAATTCATTATTTTCTCAAAATTCTACAAACAATACCCCATAATGACAACGTGAAAGAAGTTTGTTTGAAATCTTTGCAAATTTATTAAAAATAAAAAACAAAAAAGCACATGTACATAAGTATTCACAGCCTTTGCCATGACACTCAAAATTGAGCTCAGGTGCCTCTTGTTTTCACTGATCATCCTTGAGATGTTTCTACAACTTGATTGGAGTCCACCTGTGGTAAATTCAGTTGATTGGACATGATTTGGAAAGGCACACACCTGTCTACATAAGGTCCCACAGTTAACAATGCATGTCAGAGCACAAACCAAGCCATGAAGTCCAAGAAACTGTCTGTAGACCTCCGAGACAGTATTGTGTCGAGGCACAGATCTGGGGAAGGGTACAGAAACATTTCTGCAGAATTGAAGGTCCCAATGAGCACAGTGACCTCCATCATCCATAAATGGAAGAAGTTTGGAACCACCAGGACTCTTCCTAGAGCTGGCCACCCGGCCGAACTAAGCGATCGGGGGAGAAGGGCCTTAGACAGGGAGGTGACCAAAAACCCGATGGTCACGCTGACAGACCTCCAGTGTGTCTCTGTGGAGAGAGGAGAACTTTCCAGAAGAACAACCATCTCTGCAGCACTCCACCAATCAGGCCTGTATGGTTGAGTGGCCAGACGGAAGCCACTCCTCAGTAAAAGGCACATGACAGCCCGCCTGGAGTTTGCCAAAAGGCACCTGAAGGACTCTCAGACCAAAGATTGAACGAAGATTGAACTCTTTGGCCTGAATGGCAAGCGTCATGTCTGGAGGAAACCAGGCACCAGTAAAATACCTGGAAAATACCATCCCTACAGTGAAGCATGGTGGTGGCAGCATCATGCTGTAGGGATATTTTTCAGCGGCAGGAACTGGGAGACTAGTCAGGACCGAGGGAAAGCTGAATGCAGCAAAGAGACATCCTTGATGACAACCTGCTCCAGAGCGCTCTGGACCTCAGACTGGGGTGAAAGTTTATCTTCCAACAGGGCAACGACCCTAAGCACACAGCCAAGATAACGAAGGAGTGGCTACAGGACAACTCTGTGAATGTCCTTGAGTGGCCCAGCCAGAGCCCAGACTTGAACTCGATTGAACATCTCTTCAGAGATCTGAAAATGGCTGTGCACCGACGCTCCCCATCCAACCTGATGGAGCTTGAGAGGTCCTGCAAAGAAGAATGGGAGAAACTGCCCAAAAATAGGTGTGCCAAGCTTGTAGCATCATACTCAAAAAGACTTGAGGCTGTAATTGGTGCCAAAGGTGCTTCAACAAAGTATTGAGCAAAGGCTGTGAATACTTATGTACATGTGCTTTTTTTTGTTTTTTATTTTTAATAAATTTGCAAAGATTTCAAACAAACTTCTTCCATGTTGTCATTATGGGGTATTGTTTGCAGAATTTTCAGGAAAATAATTAATTTAATCCATTTTGGAATAAGGCTGTAACATAACAAAATGTGGAAAAAGTGAAGCACTGTGAATACTTTCCAGATGCACTGTATGCTTTCATTTCACTTTCGTCAAAGAAATAGCCACAACATAATAAATTAATCATTTATTAAGTTCATCAATTTTGAACTAGAATATGGCCTGACTTGAGGCTTAAGCACCATTGTGTTGCTACCCATTCATTAAAGTTACATGCAATTTTATATATATAATTTGATGAGAAGAATCTGGGCTGAGCACTTGATTATTAACAGGCCAGTTAACGCCCCTGGTCTCTTATAACCAGAGCTCTTTCAGGTTTCTCAGCGGGTGCTTCACTGAGGAGAGCAAATCTGTTGGACACGTGAAGCAGAGAGGAGTGGTGCTCCTGTCAGTCAGGGCATTAGCTTTGGCTTCGCGATTATGCTGCCGAGTTGTCACCCATTCACCCTGCTGTGAGGGCTCTAATGCTGGATTTGGGGGATTGCTAACTTCGCCTAAGGACTTTCCCCTACAGAAACTACACTGCTCTCACTCTCACTAACCCTCTCTAGAGTTTGGATGTGCACCTCTGCAATCTTCTGTCAGAGCGTTAACTAATGTAAACTTGGCACAAATAAAGCTATTGCTAACGACGAAGGAAGAATGACTAAACATCATGCACTCAACACACTGAACAAGCTGAATGTTTGCCATGTTGAGTGTTTAATGTACCCTTAGTTGAAGATTAAGATTAGTTGATATTATTTTAGACGGATCTGACGTGGATGACCTCTACTTGCTGTCTTTAGACAAAAAACAAAAGCGTTCTTCAAAAAATAAAATAAAATACTGCAGAAAGGAAAGTGAAAACTACAACAAATGAAAACAATAGCACAAAATTATTGCTGAAAAAGAAACAGTGTAGTTTAAACGCCTGTGTTTGCATAAATGCAGTTTGCATTTATTAGAGACATCCATTTGCTGTGTATTAATGATTTCTATGTGTGTTCGGCAGCTACATCAGGAACCTTGGCTGCTCTCATGGGGAAAAGATTTTACAACTCTCGGAAGATAATACCTGCGGGTGTAGTGGCTGGAGCAAGGTACTTCATGTTCACACTTTACAGACTGTAGGTCTCTGGAGACTGGATTATGATTCCTTTCAGCAAAATTTTCACACTGTCCATGCTCTTTTAATAAACTTAGAGATAGTTCTAGAGCAGATATGATTCCGTTTAAGGAATTTCTCACACTACACGGAGGACACAGGCCTTTTAGTGCTTCTAATAATTTTTTGTGCATGGGCATGGCATGTCCTGTATCATTCATGGATGTCTTTTTTTCTTTTCCAGTATCCTGATGTTGGCAAAGCTTGGTATTGGACTCCTGGAGAAGCCTCAAGATTCATGACTGGTGCTGCAAAAAAAATGTCACTGATAAAAAGAAATCATACTTTTGTTTGAATCTACATTGTACACATTTAGAATAATTTGACATGATTGTGGGTCTCATTTTCTATACAATGTTTAATAAATGATCAAAATTAAGCAAATGTGAATTCTGCATTTCCATATATTTTCATTCAAACCACAGGATCCAACATGTTTTAAAATACTTGCAAAACTGTCAGTGCTGGTTTCAAGCTAAAACCAGATTATTTAGATTTTTTACAATTATATTCAGATATGACACAAACCTATTGCTGGTCCCTCAAAAGAAGAAAAAAGCATGTTGTTATTTGGATAACAACAGGTAGTCAGATCTGTGTTGGTTCACTGGCATTCCAATGGCATTAAAGGTTAGGATTGTAATGTTTCAACACTTTTAGAAGCCTTTAGTAATCATATTCAAAGATCACAACAGCTGGAATTTTGCAGGGATGGGAAGGCTTTTCAATGCAATTACACATAACAGCCAGCAGAAGGTGAATACATATGTTCTGAAATCTACAGTGATCTGAAAAAATGAATAATGAACATGCCTACAGTGGTGCTTCAAATTTTGTGTTGCACAAGGGACTCACACCAGATACTGAAAGCAAAGTTTCACATACTTTTGCCACTCACAGATGTAATGTTGGATAATTTTCCTCAATAAATAAATGACCACGTATAATAATTTTTCTCATTTGTTTAACTGGGTTCTCTTTATCTACTTTTAGCACTTGTGTGTAATTTGATGATGTTTTAGGTAATATGTATGCAGATATAAAATTCTAAAGGGTTCACAAACTTTCAAGCATTACTGTTCTTTTACCAGTTAGAGATATGTAATATTGGATCATTTTCCTCACAAAATATTATACTTGGTCATTTATTTATTGTAATTTTTAGTAATTGGGTTCTCTTTATCTAGTTTCAGAACTTGTGTGAAAATCTGATTATGTTTAGGTCATATTTATGCAGATATATAGAAAATTCAAACTTTCAAGCACCACTGTAATTTTCAAGGCACCTCACACAAGTATGACCTCTGTGTGTTTGTGATTAAAATAAAACCTGGTTTAGAATGAGCAGCTCAATTATAAAATGATTTTATTTTTTTTTTATTTTCACCGAGTCGATAAATTAAACAAAAAATCTTTCAGTTCTATGGTGAATGTCTTTTACAAAAATGATAACATTTTCTACAAAACAGTCTGCACAGTGGGGTTTGAGACATTATAAAACTTCTCTGCTAGAGAAGATTAGTACAAACTGAGGCTGTAAAAATTTGATGTGCTACCGATGGTTTCCGTACTTTGCTGCCCAGTCCACTCGACCATGGACAGGTTGGACAGGAGCTGCATGAGGGAGAATGTTGCCAGAATTTTTCCCCAGGGCTGAGTAACTTGTCTCTTTGACTTGAGAGCTTTTTTTCCACCCATCAGCATCTGAGGAGCAGTGATCAAGAATGTCATATGTAAGAACATGGGCCTTAAGTTTGTTTTAGGAAAGAGTGTATGTCATTTCATTTTCACTGGGGGAAAAGAATTGGTCTGAGTTTGCTTGAACAGCAAGGCAGTAGGCTTTACATTCAGTACTTGAATTTAATAAAGTGGAAGCAGCAGGATTTGGCTTTACATATTTTGTTTTGCCAGTTTTAGAATCATCAGTGGCAGAGTGATCAGCTAAGAGGAAGGAAACATGGTTGGAGAATGGGAGAGAAAGAAACAGCAAAGCAAATGCCTGAATAAATCAAGTAAGATATACTGCAAGCAAGAAGGCATATTATGTTGTTTAGTTATCTTCTCCAGCTTACTATATGTTAAGTGCTTTGCACAAGGACACAAAAAAAGCCATCTGTTAATGCTAAATTCATATCCTTGGTCATGGGCAAGTTCTTCATGTCAGGAAGAGGCTGGACAGCCAGTGAGCCTATTTTTTTTTTTTTTTTTCAGGAAATAATATCTGATTTAATCTTAGCCATGAAATATTTGCATGAAACAATCAATTTGAATGCAAGTGAGGTGAGTAACCAAGAAGATTGCTGAGTGTAAACAGAAAAAAAAAAGATCAAAGATTTTTTATTTTTTTTTTAAATGTTAGAAGTTACTACATACGTGCTTGCTGGTTTCCAATTTGTGCAAGCTGTATCCTCTGGCCAACTGATCCAACCTCCTTCTTCTGGAAAGATGGAATATAACCTCCAGAGAGGTTGTATGTGGTGCTAATAAAGTTTCCTAAAAGCCAAAGTCATACTGTTACAACAAAATCTGTGTAAAAATATATGGTGTGAATTTTTTGATTAGTGAGTTCTTGTTTCTACACATTTCTTCTCCAGTCCATTATCTTTTACAAAGATGTACTTTAGGGGTTTCTGTAAGATGGAGCTTAAAAGCCAGATGTTATTTGATACAAAAGGTACATCTGTTTTGCTCAGTTGTGAAACATTATATTATTATTATTATTTATGTTGGTTAGTGCACCACAGTGCAATCTCCATTGGATAAGCTGCACTACAAACAGCAATGTTATGTGTACCTTTAGGCTGTTAAATTTTTTTCTAGTATCCTTTCTTTAGGCTTATATGGGACTTTAATGCTGCATCTGGGGTTCATATTAGAGGTATGCATGCAAGAAGGAAATAAAAATGTGACTTTTTTTCTCAAACAGTGAAACTCAAAAGCAAATGATTAAATATAAGCTGTCACTGTCTGGGCTCTGGTGCCTCTCTGGACAGCAGCCTGTGGGGCATTTGATACTGAACTATCAGGTCAGCACTGGCCAGATCATCTGAATTAAGAAAGGATCTGCATTGTGGTTTTATATTGAATGTTGATTAGATGTAGGGCTACACGATTATGACCAAAATGATAATCACGATTATTGATTCATCGATTTTAGGGACAACATATTTTTATTGCACCTTCACATTTAAATAAACAGACCGCTGCTTTCACCTCCATGTTGTGCTACATTCCTGCTAATGTACAAATCTTTGCATAAAATTAGACTGGTCCTGAATGTGCATCATATCGTAGAAGCAAAATATAAATAAAATTGTACCCAAAATATAGGATAAGTAAAAATAAAAATGCAATCGAATATACCAATATGCAACCAAATGAAAACAAATCAGGCCTATGCAAAAAAGGCAACAACAGTGTTTACAGGAGGAGAGACACAGCCAAATCACCCAATAGAGCGGTGCAGGGATGACGTCATTTTGTACCAGAACCCGGAAGTTAGCATCACACTGGTTCCCTCGACAATAACCCAATAGGATTTTCCCATAGGCTTTTGGGTTGTTGCAAAAAATAAGCTCTGTGATCAACAAAAGTTTA
>NC_071277.1:10797323-10892323 GCF_023375685.1 Ictalurus furcatus | reverse complement strand
AAAATTCTACAAACAATGCCCCATAATGACAACGTGAATGAAGTTTGTTTGAAATCTTTGCAAATTTATTAAAAATAAAAAACAAAATAAGCACATGTACATAAGTATTCACAGCCTTTGCCATGACACTCAAAATTGAGCTCAGGTGCATCCTGTTTCCACTGATCATCCTTGAGATGTTTCTACAACTTGATTGGAGTCCACCTTTGGTAAATTCAGTTGATTGGACATGATTTGGAAAGGCACATACCTGTCTATATAAGGTCCCACAATTAACAATGCATGTCAGAGCACAAACCAAGCCATGAAGTCCAAGGAATTGTCTGTAGACCTCCGAGACAGGATTGTATCGAGGCACAGATCTGGGGAAGGGTACAGAAACATTTCTGCAGAATTGAAGGTCCCAATGAGCACAGCGGCCTCCATCATCCGTAAATGGAAGAAGTTTGGAACCACCAGGACTCTTCCCGCCCGGCCGAACTAAGCGATCGGGGGAGAAGGGCCTTAGTCAGGGAGGTGACCAAAAACCCGATGGTCACTCTGACAGAGCTCCAGCATGTCTCTGTGGAGAGAGAATAACCTTCCAGAAGAACAACCATCTCTGCAGCACTCCACCAATCAGGCCTATATGGTAGAGTGGCCAGACGGAAGCCACTCCTCAGTAAAAGGCAGCCCGCCTGGAGTTTGCCAAAGGGCACCTGAAGGACTCTCAGACCAAGACCAAGACAAAGATTGAACTCTTTGGCCTGAATGGCAAGCGTCATGTCTGGAGGAAACCAGGCACCAGTCATCACCCATACCAGTCAATACCATCCCTACAGTGAAGCATAGGGTGGTAGCATCATGCTGTGGGGATGTTTTTCAGCGGCAGGAACTGGGAGACTAGTTAGGATCGAGGGAAAGATGAATGCAGCAATGTACAGAGACATCCTTGATGAAAACCTGCTCCAGAGTGCTCTGGACCTCAGACTGGGGCAAAGGTTCATCTTCCAATAGGACAACGACCCTAAGCACACAGCCAAGATAACAAAGGAGTGGCTACAGGACAACTCTGTGAATGTCCTTGAGTGGCCCAGCCAGAGCCCAGACTTGAACCCAATTGAACATCTCTGGAGAGATCTGAAAATGGCTGTGCACCGATGCTCCCCATCCAACCTGATGGAGCTTGAGAGGTCCTGTAAAGAAGAATGGGAGAAACTGCCCAAAAATAGGTGTGCCAAGCTTGTAGCATCATACTCAAAAAGACTCAAGGCTGTAATTGGTGCCAAAGGTGCTTCAACAAAGTATTGAGCAAAGGCGGTGAATGCTTATGTACATGTGCTTTTTTGGTTTTTTATTTTTAATAAATTTGCAAATATTTCAAACAAACTTCTTTCACGTTGTCATTATGGGGTATTGTTTGTAGAATTTTGAGGAAACAAAATGTGGAAAGAGTGAAGCACTGTGAATACTTTCCAGATGCACTGTATGTACATGTACAGTCAACTCTCATAATTACATGAAAATCAGCTAAATTAAACCAAATCATTATACACCATTATTGGTGTATAATAATTAATCTATCCTATACTAATTATTACCATTATTAAAATTTTCCACTCAAAAAGTCAAATTTCCTCACCCTCAACCCTGTTTGCCTCCGGGGGGTTATGACTTGACCATAGATGAAGCTTTTAATATGAAGTTTTTTGTATTATATACTTAACATATTATATATGCTTTTTATATATATCATTTATGTATAACTGTAAAACTGAAGCAATACTAAAAAGTTTTTTCTTCAGTTATACCAATTATGTATTGATACTTGGCTCATAAAAAATTCATTAAAATTTAAGCCCATTAAGATTTAAGAAGTTTACTCTTAGGTAGGATGGTTGGCATGCATGTTATACTCTATATTTTAATAGAGAAGCTGTTGGTATACTAAAACAATTTAAACTGTAAAACTGGGGCAATACTTTTTTTTCAGTTATACCATTTATGTATTCATACTCGTTCATTAAAGTTCTTTACTTTAGAAGGATCACTACATACCTTTGTACCCCTTTTGTACCACAAATTGTATTATCACACCTACTCTTATTTCCCAGTTTATTAAGAGTTTCTTAAATACTCTGTACAGTTAATGCTAGGTTCATTAGACAACTAACTTGTTGATCCTCATAATGTACCTTTTTGTATAGATTGTTTCATCCTCTAGTTGTTCATTAGTTTCTGTATCTGGCCCGGGACTGCTCTTGGTTGGATATCTTTGGTTGGACTGTTTCTCAACCCAGTCACACTAAGGTTTTAAAAATCCCAGCAACATATGTACCAACACCATATACTGTACACTACCATATCCACCACCTAAATAATATCTAGTCCTTTGGTAGCTCTTTTTCACTGATCTATGGGTGGGGAATGAGTGATGGGGTGCGGAATGATTCTAGCTACATGGTTGGTTGTAAAGACAACTCAGTATATACCACATATAAACTAGGGTCCAAAAGTCTGAGCCCACTACCAGCAACTGTTTTGATTTCTACATATACTAGAGGATTTAGCTTTTATCTCCTTTACCTTTTGTGTATTGAGTGGTAGAGGCTCAGCTTGATGGTCTGCCTGAATGGGGGCCTGAGGCAGGGAGATTGGCTGCAGGGGCTGATGGGAATTCCTGCCCTGAACCTTGGACTTAGAGCATAGGGCTGGCTCAGAGACTGACTGCAGCTCAGATTTGGTCTTGTTGGGATGAGCTGTTTTCACCTGCGACTTACAAAGGTCAGGGGTTTGAGGCTGCGGTCCCAGCACCTGGCCCACTTGAAAGTAGGGGTACCTGAGTGCCTGGCATGTTAAAATAACATCATATAATAAGAAACCTTAGTTTGTGTGTCAATGAATTAGATAAGCACCAATTAATAGTTTAACCCTCCTATTATGTTGGGAAAAAAAAAGTTACATCCATTATGTTATGGGTCAAAATGACTTACATAGATTTAATACACATATAAACACCAAAGAACAGCTTAGAACAGTAAACCTTTATTGTTGTCTGAGACAAGCCATAAGAAGAAATATTTGCATATAGGTTCATGACCCTAAATGGGGAAAGTTAAAAAATTTCAACGAGAAAAAGAGATTAACCAGTACTTCAGACATTTCAAATGTGGAAATGGGTCAAATTGACACATAACATAATACGAGGGTTAAGAGGTTTATTATTAGGTAGGATGGTTGGCATACATCTTATACTGTATATTTTAACAGAGAAGTTGTTGTTGTACTAAAAAACTGTAAAACTGAAGCAATACTAAAAATTCTTTTTTCAGCATCACAGGCAAAAGCATATCACAGACAAAAAATGGAATATGTAAAACGGCCATGAATTGTATACATGTAATAATTCTCACTTATGTAGAGAGTTTTGGCTCAAAATGAAAAATTCCATGGGCTATTTCATTTATAAGTAGTTTATTAGTAGTTATTAGTGCCACATTAAAAAAATACATTTGTTTTTCACCAACAACATCAATATTTGCAAGTACTTTGTAGGCATACTAAGTGTATTACTAATGCAACAAATTAATGACACTGTCAGCATATCATTGAAATTTACTTTGAACATGACTGAAAATATGCTGACAGTGTCATTAATTTGTATGCATGATTAGTACACTTAGTATGCATGAGCCTTAATAAGTACAATTGTAACCTAAAGGATATAGAGTATGAGCAGTGGTAGCTTGCTGGGTAAGGTTCTGAGCTAGTGATCAGAAAGATATAAGTTAAAAATTAATAAACTCAGTCATGAAGCAAGCTTTACTGAGGTACTTGTAATGCTCTGAGACCCATTTTGGAATGCAAAATTGTTTCACAATTTAAAAAGTATTTCACAAAAATTATAGATCAGCATGTCCTTTTAGAGTCTCCATAGAATGTAAATGCATATAAAGTCCCCTCAGAAAGAATTGGAACAGCAAGGCCAATTTTACTGTTTTTGCTATACATTGAAGACATTTGGGTTTGAGATGAAAAGATGAATATGAGAAGACAGATAAGAATTTCAGCTTTCATTTCCTCATATTTATATCTAGATATGTTATACAACTTTGACCATGTCACATTTTGTTTGAACCCACCCATTTTTCAAGTGATCAAAAATATATGTGACTGATAGGTGTTTCTTGCTGCCCATGTGTGCCCTGTTAAATTGATTGCTTAAAGAATTAATAGCTCTGAATATCTACTCTTGGTTAGAGCCCTAGGTTTCACCTGTGAAGACAACATTTGTTGTTATAAAGGATAAACCAACATGAAGACCAGTGAGTTGTCTATGAGAGAAAAGCAAGCCATTTTGAAGCTGAGAAAAGAGAGAAAATCTATCAGAGCAGAAGCATTGGCCATAGCTAATACAACAATTTGGAATGTGCTGAAAAAGAATGAAACCACTGGTGTACTAACAACTAGACATGGAACAGGTCGGCCAAGGAAAACAACAGCAGTTGATGACAGAAACATTGTGAGAGCTTTGTAGAAAACCCCAAAAACAGTTAGTGACATCATCAACAACCTTCACAGGGCAGGGGTGAAGGTTTCACAATCCACCACTTGAAGAAAATTTCAAGTGCTGAAATATTGAGGCCATAACAAAAGATACAAACCACTCATCAACAGTAAGGATCAGAAGGCCAGATTGGAATTTGCAAAGAAATACAAAGATGAGCCACTAAATTTCTGGAACCAAGATTAACCTCTACCAAAATGTGGAGAAAGAATGGATCTGCTCATGATCCAAAACATATAAGCTCATCAGTCAATCATGGTGGAGGTAGTGTCATGATTTGGGCTTGCATGGCTGCTTCTGGAATGGGCTCACTAATCTTTATTGATGATGTAACTCAAGATGGTAGCAGCAGAATTCATTCATGTCTGCCAATTTACAGAGAAATGCATCCAATTTAATTGGGATGAACTTCATCATGCAGCAAGACATTGACCCAAAAAGCACTGCCAACACAACAAAGGACTTCATTGGGGGAAAAAGTGGAAGGTTTTAAACTGGCCAAGTCGATCACCAGACCTTAACCAGCTGAGCATACATTTCACCTCCTGAAGAGAAGACTGAAGGGAGAAATGCCCCAAATCAAACAACAGCTAAAAAAAAAAAAAAGCTACAATACAAGCCTGGAAAAGCAACACAAAAGAAAAAATGCACCAGTGTGGGGATGTCAGTGGGTCACCAGCTTGATGCAGTTATTGCAAACAAGGGATATGCAACCAAATATTATATATTAAGTTATTTACTTTAAGACTATCTGTTCCTATACTTTTGCTCACCTAAACATTGGGTGGTCTGATACCAAATGTGCAATGTTTTAAGTTGTTTAACACATTTAGATGTAAATATCAGGAAATGAAAGCTGAAATTCTGATCTATCATCTCATATTCATCTTTTGATCCCAAACCCAAATGTCTTCAATGTATCATAAAACTGAAATGGCTTTGCTGTTCCAATACTTTCAGAGGGGACTACAAGTTAAATAAACTTCGACATAAATAATCACACAAACATTATTTTACATATGACATTTTGACTTAATTGTGCCTTTTGTGAGGTAAAAAAACTTCATAGTGTAAACACCACTGGTCCATAGTAATTTAACGCCAAGCATCTGTTTACCTGCACAGCAGTTGGCCTCTTTTTCGGGTTCCAATACAGCAAATCCTTCATTAGTGTCAGAGCCTCATTGCTGGCATTGGGGATGAGGGTTTTTAGAGGTGTGGGAACACACTGAGGAAAGCGGAAGTTCATTGCTGCAGCCAGTTGATGACCCTCCAACCAGTCTGTCTGAACATCCAGAAAAAATAAACATTGTCAACTATAATCAACTATACCATAAACAAATTAGAATCCATAAATGTACTAACTGCAAGTTCCGTTAGATATAAAACCACTATGAGGAGAAATGAAACAAACCAACACAACACAAACAGCTTAAAATCTTTAGCCATGCCGCAAACTTTTTTGTGCTTTTTGCATTTCTGCACCTATATATTTTTGCACCTACATATAATTACCTACATATTCTAATATATGCTGGGAGTAGAGTATAGGACTTCGCCCTGTTTTATAAATCAAAGATGTCAACAATGTCCACCACAAATTACTCACTTAAGCACTGTCTTCTCTGGCACATTAGGTTTTGGTTCACAGATTCACATACCTTCTTCACTGTGCCAAGAACCTGGCAGATCTTGAAGAGCTCATCGACCTCACTGTTGCCAGGGAAAAGAGGTCGTAATGTATAGAGCTCTGCCATAATGCAGCCCACTGCCCACATGTCTATAGGAGAGCTGTACACAGATGACCTCAGAAGCACCTCTGGAGCTCGATACCTGCACACAGAAAAACACACAGACAGACACACACACACACACACACACACACACACACACACACACACACAAAGGTGCTATGTCAATATGATTAGAAATCATATACAAAAAGCTAAGAAACAAATTCCTTGTGTTTTGCTGTCAACTTGTCATATAGTCAAGTCTACAATTATTTAAAAGAAAAATCCACCCTAATTAATACATAGGTTGAAATTCTGAGGTGACTTTCAATTTAAGCTTTGACGGCAGACCTGCAGCCCACACACCAAAGCTGACGCACTCCTCGCACAACAGCCACCCCAGGTACTGAACGGACAGCTCCGCTTCAGTACCTCACTTCTTGTGGAAAGCACAAAAGCACATGGCTGCAAGATGGGGTGGCAGAAACACACACAGCTGGCGGTCAATGATTGCAGAAGCAGCTATTTACCCTCCTGCAGAAAGCAGGAGAATAAAACAGGGTGCAGCCAGGATAGAGAGGTGAGCACGTTCTCCTGTCCTGATCCTGCTGATGCACTTTTCCTTCTCTCCTGCCAATGCCAACGCAGACACCAACGCCAACAACAGTGAAGAAGACGATGCATCCCCGTCCCCACTTTATCTAAAAAATAAAAGAGCAATTTTTCCCCTATTTTTGCCTCCTGTGTGTCTGTGTTCAGCCCACTGCAGTCTTGAGTAGCTACAGTGGTGGAGAATGCGGGCATGAACACGGACTCAGCCCACACCCTGTCATGGATCCCATGCTACAGCACTTACTGGAGACAAACATCCAGCAGCAGGCAGTGACCCAGGAACTGGCCCAGAGCCTCCATGTCACCATGCAAGAGCTGCTGTAGCTAAAGAATCCCTGCTCCGGCTCCACCGTCCTTCTCCATGACCCCTAGCAAGATGCCCAGCACCTGCTCACCAAGCTAAGCAGTGAGGATGACATTGAAGCTGTCCTGCAGACCTTCGAGCGAGTCGCTCTGCGCAAAAAATGGGATGAAGAAGATTGGGCCCACATACACGCACCATTTCTCTCGGGGGAGGTACAACTGGCCTACTACACACACCCGCCCAATGAGACAGCCAACTAAAAGATCCTCAAAGGCGAGATTCTGGTTCGCTGATTGACCTACCACCCAGAGCCACCCCTTGAGTTCTGATGGACCCACTGCTCCGCACAGCTAAGAGGTGGCTTCAGCCCGAAGGCACACTGCCACGGAGGTTGTCAAAAGGGTGGTGATGGACCGATCCCTGAGAGCTCTGCTCCCTGAACAGCATAAGGCTATCGAGATATGAGGCTCCAACACCCCATAGAAATGATAGAGGTCCTTGAGTGTGCCCTAGACCTCTCATCGCTCTCCTCTGCTGATTTCCAGGATGGCTGGAAGAGAAGTAGACCTCCATGGGGAGAGGAGGCACAACAACATCCCGCCCGCCTATGGAAGTCTAGGTCAAAACCTCTGCTGGCGAATGGCCGCTCCTTGTCAGGCTAATCCCGGAACTCCCAGTCCCACTGCTTCTTGGGCAAGATTGGCCAGGTTTCCCTGGGAGCTGGGCCCCATGCCCCTCATTCCTGTCCCCATCATTGACGTCCCCGTACTTTGTAGGGCCACTTCCAAAGTCCGCCCAGGGTCACAAATACATCCTGGTGATTGTTGACTATGCCACCAAGTACCGCGAAGTGGTCCCCCTTCGAAAATCCACCTCCCTCAACATTGCAAAAGAACTCATTCTTCTGTTCAGCTATGTGGGGATCCCCAGGGACATTCTGATCAACCAAGATATGCCCTTTATGTCATGTCTAATGGTTGATCTGTGTCAGTTGTTGCCAGTAGAGCACCTGATGATCTGTCTACCCTCCCAGACTGATGGCCTCATTGAATGTTGTAACCAGACGCTCAAGCAGATGCGTAGTAAATTACCGCCTGCGACAGCCCGGTAAGTGTGCAGACACCCAATTATATCATATTAATCTGTTTAAAATGGGTCGAGCCAGCACCAGTGGTGGCTGCTTTAGCCACTCTCCCCACAGATCCCAGTGAGCGTACCTTGGTCCAGTAGGGAGAGGAAAACATTTGTTTACTCAAGTTTACCATGAGTAGACTTTCTTTTACGCAAAGCACAGTCTTACCTAACAATCTCTCCCTCTCTACCTCCCTCTCCCTCTCTCCTTCTGTCAAGCCACACATGATTTTATGGAGATGCTAGTGATCTTGACCCTTTCTGCTCTCCGGACCTGCCTGATCCGTTCGGATGCCCTACTTCTGGATGGTGCTCTTATCAACTCCAATTCCACATGGACATTCTCACTGTGGTTACTGGGACTATGGTTGCTGCTATGGCCTTGGGACTGCAATTACCACATGCAGTTGTGCACTCGGGTCTCCTTTGAACAGTGGACTAGTTCAACAAAGACTTCATGTACAAATCAAAATGAGCATTCTTTTATTTTCACACTATCCGTTGTTACCCAGATGAGGATGGGTTCCTTTCTGAGTATGTTTCCTCACAAGGTTTCTTCTTCATATCATCTTAGGGGGGTTTTCCTTGCCACCATCGCCACCAGCTTGCTCAATTGGGATTAATCCACATACTTAAAATCTGTATTGTGTTTATATATTTCTGTAAAGCTGCTTTGAGACAATGTCCATTGTTAAAAGCACTACACAAATAAAATTTAATTGAATGAAGTGCAGTTTCAGCTTTTTATTAAAGAGAGGAAGGCAGATAAATCCAAATCTATTTGCAAAGAACGTGGTCTCAAAACAGGCGAGGGGTCTGGCGATCGGCAAATGGGCATGAACTGGGCTTAAAGGAGAATCAGAAACACGAGGACAAAACAGGATCAAAACCATGAAACGAGAACAATGAACAAGGCTTGGTAACGCACTGACAGAAAAAAACAGAAACAATACTTCGCACCAAACAAAGACACACGAGGAGTTTAAATACTAAATGTAATCAAGGGGGTAACACAAAACAGCTGAGACTTTTAGGAAATAACCAATAACATAACAGGGGCAGAGACAGAACAGAAAGCAAAACAAAAAACCCATGTCAAAAGTAAACAAAGTCAATGAGAACCTAGAAGTGCGCGCTGTCGCACTACGGGCTGTCGGCTGTTGAGGGGAAATCTGTGACACCATTGTATTAGGCCTTGTGCATCTATGACATACTCAGGCATTAAAGTAAATGTTTCATCTCTGAAATTGTGATGATTTAAAAAAAAAAACAACAAAAAAAAACATGTTTACACTTAAACTGCAGAAACATATGTTTTATGTATTCTTAAACAGTCCTATAAGCTCTACCAATTTTTTCTGCATAAAATCTAATATCAATATATATATCTACCTATCTATCTATATATATATATATATACACTTATATATACTTATTAAATTGTACCTCACAGAAGACTATTTTAGAATGCAATGGTGTTAAATCAACGTGTTATACAGTCCCCTTCAAAACTATAGGATTTTCATTTGTTTGTGCTATACACTAAAGACGTTTGGGTTACGAACAATGGATACGAAATAAGAGTTTTAGATTTCAGCTTTTATTTCCTGGTATTTACATCTAGATCTGCTAAACGATATAAAACAAAGAACCTTTTGTATCAGACCACCCAATTTTTAGGTGAGCAAAAGTATAGGAACCGATAAGTCTTGAAATAAATTAAAGTAAATAACACTTAATATGTGGTTGCATACCTCTTGCTTGCAATAACTGCATCAATCCTACAACTCATTGAGATCACCAAATTGTTGATTTCTACTTTTGTGATGCTTTTCCAGGCTTTTACCACAGCCTCTTTCAGTTTTTTGTACTTTTTGTATGTGTCAGGGGGTTTCTCCCGTCAGTTTTCTCTTCAGGAAGTGAAATCCATGCTCGATTGGGTTAAGGTCTGGTGAATGACTTCCACTCCCCCCGATAAAGTCCTATGTTGAGTTGGCAGTGTGTTTTGGATCATTGTCTTGCTGCATGATAAAGTTCCTCCCAATTAATTTGAATGCATTTCTCTGATAATTGGCAGACAAAATGTTCCTGTAAACCTTTGACTTAATTCTGCTGCTACCATCATGAGTTACATCATCAATAAAGATTAGTAAGCCTGTTCCAGAAGCAGCCACGCAAGCCCAAGCCATGACACTACCTCCACCATGTTTCACAGATGAGCTTGTATATTTTGGATCATAAGCAGGTCCTTTCTGTCTCCACAATTGGGCCTTTCCATTACTTTGGTAGAGGTTAATCTTGGTTCCAGAACTTTTATGGTTCATTCTCTGTAATTCTTTTCTCAAATTCCAATCTGGCTTTCCGATTCTTACTGCTGATGAGGGGTTTGCATCTTGTGTATGGCCACGGTATTTCTGATCTCAAAGTCTTCTTCGAATGGTGGATTGTGATACCTTCAGTCCTGCCCTGTGGAGGTTGTTGGTGATGTAACTGACTGTTGTTTTGGGGTTTTTCTTCACATCTCTAAAAATATTTCTGTCATCAGTTGGTTTTGTTTTCCTTGGCCGAGCCAGTTGGTGTCTGTTACTCAGTGGTTTCTTTCTTTTTCAGGGTATTCCAAATTGTCGTATTGGTTATGCCCAATGTTTGCACAATGCCTCTGATTGATTTTCCCTGTTCTCTCAGCTTCAAAATGGCTTGCTTTTCTCCCATAGACAGGTCTCTGATCCACATGCTGGTTTATCATTTATCATAACAACTAATGCAGTCTTCACAGGTGAAGGCTAAAACCAAGAGTAGATGTTCAGAGCTATTTATTCTTTAAACAATCACAGGACACACCTGGGTAACAAGAAACACCTGTCAGTAACATGTTTTGCTTGCCTACCAGTTGGGTGGTCTGATACAAAATGTGATGTGTTCTATGTCGTTTAACACATCTACATATAAATACCAGGAAATAAAAGCTGAAATTCTAAACTGGAAACATATTCATCTTTTGATCTCAAATCCAAATGTCTTCAGTCTACAGCAAAAACAAATGTTTGAATTGGCCTTGCCATTCCAATAGTTTCTGAGGGGAATGTATATGTTAACAGTCCCACTGTATAAGATTGCCAAACTGCTGTTGTATGTTTTGTTTAGTTTTAGTCTTGGACTGTTTTGTTTAGCCTTAGTACTAGATCTCTGAAATCTGTCTATATCTATGCGTCTTCATGATCTGCTAATCACGCTATGTCACAAGGTAGCTGAACATACTCTGAGAAATGTGTTAACTGTCCACTTCCACATACATGAGAACATTAGTGTCACAATGATTGAAAGGTAAGCAAGTAATGCTATGACAGCAACCCAGAGAGCATTGCCAATTATGCTCGCTTGGACTTCTGGCATAAAGCTGTGAAATTCCAACTACTGACATCAAATAAATAAACCTCTTTATCAATAATTCACATTTACTGGATTGCCAGATTTATGTCTCCATGAGAAGAAAGTGAAAGATCTCTCACCATCGTGTGGAGACATAGTCTGTATAGGGAGGCCGAGAACGGATCTCTCTGGCCAGACCAAAGTCTGCTATTTTCACCAGTTCAGGACCCATACACAGCAGATTTTCTGGCTTTATATCCCGATGGAAAAATCCTGAATCAGCAAACCAATTCACACATAACAATTATCAGTAGACATGACAAACTGTATGGATGTACTTCAAAAATAGAATTACAAAAACACAGTAATGCAATGTAGGTAAACATGGCACATGATGCTCAGGAATATCAGTGAACAAACAGAGACTTTTTCGCTATAAAAGCACTTTCTATTGCTATTTCTACTGTTCTATTTCTATTTGAGGTTTACGTGGAAGGCTATTTATATTAAGTAATAGTATTTATATAAAATGCTTAGAAACAGTAGACAGGTTTGGAAATTTGATATTCAGAGCACTGTGTAGGACCTAAATAAGATAAAAGAGAAAGTAAAAGAAGCTCTAGTGAAAAGAACCAAACAAGATACAAAATCATTCAATCTTACCATGCTTGTGCACAAATGCCAAACCAGAGAGCACTTGAACCATGATGTTCCTTATTTCATTTTCAGTGAACATCTTGTTTTCTCTGATGGCAAAGCATTTTATGCACATAAAAAGGGAGAAAAGAGAAAGGGAAGTGTAGAAGAGAGGAATAAAAAGAACCCCAAAAACACCTCACCCACAGGCTGTGCAAGACTATTTAAAATGAACTCTGAATTTGATTTTTTTCACCATACATATCAATTTAGACTGTGGTGTTAAAAATCAGGGCATCAGTTTTAAATGTGTGCCTTAGCCACTCACACATCCTGTCACTGAAGAGATAAAGAGAAATTCTGAGCCTTCATGGGTGTTCATCAAACCCATGAATGATTGCTTGGCTCTCACACAGCTGTTCTCCTTTATTAAACATGAATATAACAGTCCTGAGACAATAACCTACCATGCTTATGAATAAATGATAGCCCCTGCAATATCTGAAAGGTTATGTTCCTGATGACTGACTCAGGGAACAACTTGTTTCTAGAGACAAGAAAATTAACACAAATGTCAAATGACTCCAGGATTAATTCTAGGAGAAATCTTTACTGAGTTTATAGAGTATCAAAATATATAACCAGACATTTAAAGGCTGAGTAATCACTATGATTACATTAGCAATAATTTATGGTTTTATGTGAAAATTAAGAAACAATCAGAAATTACAAGTGATTTGTGTTTGCCAGTTTAGTGGAATGTGAAGGTGAAAAAAGAAAGTGTTTTAGAAAAAAAAAAAAAAAAAAATTCTAGTGTTTATGGGTAGTGCACATGACATCTACATATGTCTTTCATATGTCTGATATAAACCATACAGGCAGGTCCACAAGTATTTGGACAGTGACACAATTTTCATAATTTTGCCTCTGTACATCACCACAATGGATTTGAAATGGCACAATCAATATCTGATTGAAGTATAGACTTTCAGTTTTAATTCAGAGGGTTTAACAAAATTATTGCATTAAAAGTTTAGGAATTATAGCCATTTTCCCCCTCCATTTTCAGAGGCTCAAAAGTTATGGATGATAGACTGATAAGCAGTTTCATTGCCAGATGTGGCAAGTTTTCTCGTTATTTCATGACAAATTAAGGAGATAAAAGGTCTGGAGCAGATTCCAAGAGTTGAATTTGCATTTGGTAGCTGTTCATGAGAACTCTCAATATGCAGTAAAAAAGGGGTGCTAATGCAAGGGAAGGAGGCCATCATTAGGCTGAAAAAAACAGACCTATCAGTGAGACAGCAGAAATGTTATGAGTGGCCAAATCAATAATTTAGTATATTAAATAAAAAAAAAAAATGCACTGGCGAGCTCAGCAACACCAAAAAGGCCTGGAAGACTATGGAAGATAACTAAAGTGGATGATCGCAGAATTATTTCCTTGTTGACGAAAAACCCCTTCACAACATTTAGCTAAGTGAAGAACACTCTGGAGGAGGTATGCATATCTTTCATCTACAATCAAGAGATACCTTTATGAACGTAAATACAGATGGTTTACCTCAAGATGGTAACACTCAAGAACAGAAAGGCCAGATTAGACTTTGCTAAACAAAAACCTCTAAAACAAAGCCTGACCAGTTCTGATGCAAGATTAACTTGTACCAGTATGATGGGAAGAGAAGAGTATGGAGAAGGAAAGAAAGTGTTCACGTTCCAAAGCATACCACATCATCTGTCAAACATGTGCAATGTTGTGGCTTGGGCATGTATGGCTCCAAGTGGAACTAGGTCAATGGTGTTTATTGATGATGTGACTGCTGATAGAAGTATCAGAGTGAATTCTGAAGCATACAGAGCTATACTTTCTGCTCAGATGCAGTCAAATACTGCAAAACTGGTAGGGTGGCACTTATATACCGCAAAAGCAAACTTATTAAGGCAAATAAATTAAATGTTCTTCAATGTTCGATGACCTAAACACAACTGAAAAAACTGAAGACAGAAACACCCACAAACAAGTAGCAACTGAAGGTGGCTGCAGTAAAGACCTGGCAAAGCATCTCAAGGGAGGAAAGTCAGCATTTGTTGATGTCCATGGCTTCCAGATTTCAGGCAGACTTTTACTGCAAGTATTAAAAATAATCCAAATTTTCATAATTATTTTAGTTGTCACTTACAATTACTTTTGAGCGTGTGAAAATGGAGGGACTCTGCAAAAAGTGGTTGTAATTCCTAAAAGGTTAATGCAATATTTTTATTAAACCCCTCGAAATAAAGCTGAAAGTCTACACTTTTTGCTCATTTCAAATCCATTGTGGTGGTATACAGAGGCAAAATTATGAAAGTTGTGTCACTGTCTAAATACTTATAGACCTGGCTGAATATGCAGACAATTATACAGAAGTAACACAAGTGTAAACTGTTATTTTAGACTGCTTTCATCAATGATGTCTTTATAAATAAGCTTTGTAGTTCTTATGTCAGTGTTCATGAAGGTCATATGTCATCTAGCCTCCTTTAAGTACTGTAGGTAAAATGTTAAAAACAAGTAAGTAAAAACAAGTCTTGGGTCAGTCTGTAAAATCTACAGAACTCTTCATAAAAAATCTTCATACCTGTCTTTCATCAGCTGGTAGAGATTCTCTTTCATGTACTCAAAAATGAAGTACAATTGGTCATTTTCTCTGATTACTTCCTTTAGTTTCACCACGTTGGCATGATTCAGTTTCTTTAGTGACTGAAACACACCAATATTCATTTGAAATATTTCAGTGAATACAAATGTGATGGTATTATATGGTATAATCAGAATGAATATTATTATTTCAGTGGACAGTGGTAGTGATTATGATTATGATTATGAGCTCAATAATTCACTTTCATGGTCTAGTTGCAGTTCGCACCTTCACTTCTCTCAAGTTCATACACTCCTCCCAGGAGAAGAACTTCCTCTTCATTCTGTGAAAGAGAAAGAATGGATAAGCTCAATTTCCATGGCTTCATTAGCAACAACAGACCACACATTAGTGTTAAACTTTGTATTAATACACAAGTAAAATGTGCCAGTTCTTTTGCCATTTGTATGGACTAAGCTATAATAGGTGATCAAAACAGTCATTCTATGTCAAGCAAAAGTTAACAGTAAAGAGCATCTTCTAATAATTACAGAACTATTTTTCTGCATTTAAACATGACATTTGACAATGATGTCAAATGTCAGTTTCTGCCATCCTAATCCTTTCCCCATCCTAAAATTCCCTAAAATCTTGATCTAGCACTTTCATGCATGTCCACGGACATGGTGTTCTTATGGCCTATTTGAACACTTGGTCTGTGTTTCTCACTGCTTTGATACTGTTTAAGCATCTCTAACTAGCACATTTCACCTGGGTCATTATCACCATCCCTTTACATGTAATACACAGGATGTGATGTTCAACAAATCAATACATTTATGTATTCAACCACTTGAGTTTATTTATGACATGCGTCTTCCCTCTGCTTATGCCATATTCTCAATGACTTCCTATTGATTCATGCATAAATGATAATAAATAATAAATGGCTTATGTCGAACTGTACCATTCATATGACCAAGAATTGTGTCAGCATTAATGGTCAGTAGCACTTAAATATTTTATATTGATACACAATATTTATACACTCTTAATTTCCAAATGTTTGTTGTTGATTTTTTTTTTCAATAGAATCATTTGCCTGAAAAGGTGTTTATTTATTGTTTATTTTTCCTCTGTCAAAAAAATTACTCCCACGAAGCCACAGCTGGAGTGTTGCATGTTGCCATGCCAATGCACAGACTGACTGACAGCCCATAGTAGGTGTAATAATGGTTTCAGTGAAACAAAATATTGTGAGAATTGGAATTTTTCTTAGCAAACACAGAAAAGAAGAGTGATACAAACAGGCAAATATAACAGTGCTTTTATACTAAATATCAGCACTCTTGGAACACCACTTGTCAAATTAGTGGACTAGAATTAATTTTGTATACATAATACATAAAAATACAATTCTAATTAAAGCTGCAAGCAGCAATGAATGGGCCCTCGCACCCGGGTGCACATTGGGGCTGCTCTGCTAGGGGAATGGCGTTCCATTTTTTAGCACTTATATGTTGTTAGGAGTTTATCACATTGTAAAACGTAATTTCCTGTTGGCATCAGGTGGCGCTATGACTATAACTGAATATTGGCATGTAGATGTCTTCAGGCCAGAATTAGTATAAAACATATGAAGTTTGGTGCAGATTGAACATTGTATGTTTGATATAATGTAAAACGTGTCATTTCCTGTTGGCAGTAGGCGGTGCTATGACTATAACTGAATATTGGCATGCATGTAGCCTCAGGCCAGATTTTGTACAAAACATGTGACATTTGGTGCAGATTGAACATTGTATGTTTGAGTTAGTGTAAAACATGACAGTTCATGTTGCCAGCAGGTGGTGCTATGACTATAACTGAACATTGGCATGTAGATGTCTTCAGGCCGGGACTTTTATCAAACATGTGAAGTTTGGAGCAGATGGGACATTCTTTGTTTGAGTTATAAGAACTTCCTTTTTCGTAGCAAAAAACAGAAATTTGTGAGAGCGCCACGCCCAGGCCGTGCAGTGAAACCTCAAAAGCTTCGCAATTTAGCATCATCAATGCCTTTAGATGAGACTGACCAAATATGATGCCGATCTGATGAAAGCTCTAGGAGGAGTACGTTAAAATACGAGGCCTAGAAATGGCAAAAAAAAGGAGCAGAAATTTAAGAGAAAAATCAAAATGGCTGACTTCCTGTTGAGTTTAGGGTATGGGTTCAGGAGACGTTTTTGTACGTATTGGCCTCTTACACGTTTACCGAATTTCGTACATGTAGGAGAAGGTAGCGCGAGGCGCACATCGGTGAAATTTTGTAGGTGGCGCTATAGAGCCATTTGGCCACACCTAAGTTTAATAACCAAATAAATGTATAATTTTGCCATACTTTATTAAGTGTGCCAAATATCCTGAGTTTTCAAGCATTCCAAAGGTGTCAAGTGTGCATTTAAAACATAGGGGGCGCTATGGAGCCTATGAGGCACAACTATGATAAAATGCAACGTCACGTCAATTAATGTCGTAAGACAAATGCATATGTAAAGTTTCATGGATTTTCAGCCATCTTAAGTCTCTCAAAACACAGTGGGAAACTTTGAAAATCCAACATTTCATCCAACATGGCTGACTTCCTGTTGGGCGGAGTCAGATACACCCATGTAGATCCAATAGGGCTTCGCACCAGCAGTGCTCAGGCCCTAATTAAAGCTGCAAGCAGTGATGAATGGGCCCTCGCACCCGGGTGCACGTTGGGGATGCTCTGCCAGGGGAATGCCATTCCATTTTTTTAGCACTTTTTGCACTTACATATTGTTAGGAGTGTATCATGATGTAAAATGTATCATTTCCTGTTGCCAGCAGGTGGCGCTATGACAATTACTGAATCTTGGCATGTAGCTGTCTTCAGGCCGGGACTTTTATCAAACATGTGAAGTTTGGAGCAGATTGGACATTCTATGTTTGAGTTATAAGAACTTCCTTCTTCATGGCGAACCATCAACATTTGTGAGACCACCACGCCCACGTCGTGCAGCGAAAACTCAAAAGCTTCGCAATTTAGCATCATCTATGCCTTTAGATGAGACTGACTGAATATGATGGCGATCTGATGAAATTTCTAGGAGGAGTTCGTTAAAATACGAGGCCTGGAGATGGCAAAAAACGGAGTAAAAATTTAAGAGAAAAATCAAAATAGCTGACGTCCTGTTGAGTTTAGGGCAGGGGTTCAAGAGACATTTTGTATGTATGGCCATGCTACAGATGTTTACAGATGTTTCATACATGTAGGTGAAACGTACCACAAGGTGCGCATCTGTGAAATTTTGTAGGTGGCGCTATCGAGCCATTTTGCCACAGTCAATTCTAGAACCCCTATCAGATGTAAATTTTCACCGGTTCTGAGGTGTGTTCAAAGTTTCGTGAGTTTTCGGGTATTTTTAGGCCCTCTAAAATGCGACTCATTTCGGGAAAGAAGAAGAAGAAGAAGAAGAAGAAGAAGAATAAACGGAGCAGATCCAATAGGGCTTCACACCAGGGGTGCTCGGGCCCTAATAATAAACACCGGGAAAACAATAGGGCCCTGCACGCCCCGGACACCGGAGGCGCGGCACCTTCACTGCTCGGGCCCTAATAATAATAATAATAATAATAATAATAATAATAATAATAATAAACATGCCAAAAACAATAGGGCCATGCACCTCCGGTGCATGCGCCCTCCGGTGGACACCGGAGGCGTGGCACCTTCGGTGCTTGGGCCCTAATAAACACCGGGAAAACAATAGGGCCCTGCACCTCCGGTGCACCTTCGGTGCTCGGGCCCTAATAATAATAATAATAATAATAATAATAATAATAATAATAAACGGAGCAGATCCAATAGGACTTCACCCCAGCAGCGCTCGGGCCCTAATTAAAGCTGCAAGCAGTGATGAAAGGGCCCTCGCACCCGGATGCACGTTGGGTCTGCTCTGCCGGGGGCACTCCGTTCCATTTTTTTTAGCACTTTTTAGCATTTATATGTTGTTAGGAGTGTACTATGACGTAAAACATGTAATTTCCTGTTGCCAGAAGCTGGCGCTATAACTATAACTGAATATTGGCATGTAGATGTCTTCAGGCCGGGACTTTTATCAAACATGTGTAGTTTGGAGCAGATTTTTTTGAAGTTTCATGAAACTTTCTTTTTCATGGCGAAACATCAAAATTTGTGAGACCGCCACGCCCACGCCGTACAGCAAAAACTCAAAAGCTTCACAATTTAGCATCGTCTATGCCTTTAGAGGAGACTGACCAAATCTGTTGAAATCTCTAGGAGTTAGTTAATGTACGAGGTCTGGAAATGGCAAAAAATGGAGCAAAAATTTCGCTTTGCTTGTATTATATTGTTTGCTTGTATTTTTCTCATTTGTAAGTCACTTTGGATAAAAGCGTCTGCTAAATGAATAAATGTAAATGTAAATGTAAATTTAAGAGAAAATCAAAATGGCTGACTTCCTGTTGGGTTTAGAGCATGTGCTCAAGAGACGTTTTTGTACATATTGGCAAGATACATATGTTTACCGATTTTCGTACATGTAGGTGAAACGTAGCGCAAGGCGCATATCTGTGAAATTTTGTAGGTGCAACAGTTGGTGCCTGAAAGCTTATCCAGGCAAGGATGTAGACCTGCCTGCATATGCAATAAGAGTTATGTAACCTAAAGCATGCTGTAGTGATATTGCCCATTTGTTGAGGTTGCACCAAGGTAAAATAGGCCTGCGCACTTTCACTCCCTTTTTCACCATCACTGGAGTATCATTTTGCATGGTAACTGTTTGTTCTGGACAGCTACAGTGTCTCAAAGGGTCATTTATAATTCAGCTTACTTACCCCTGTGGAAAGAAGAGACTTATAAGATGGTGTGGCCTAGCCTGTGCTCTTATCAGCTCTGGGTTTACTATGTTTATTAAAATTATAATGTTAGTATAGGGAATGATACTGAAGCTCAGTTTATGGTGTGTCGATGACTGATGATGTATTTATTTACAACTATGGTATGTTTGGGTACAGAGTGGAGATTCTCTAGCACTATGGGCTTGACATGCTTTGCAGGAACTTTGCAGGGACTATATTGAGCTCAATCAATATCAGAATAAAAGTATATACAGTATACCAAACCACATCACCTTCATAATTCATCTGTGACTTTTAGATGACAGGCTTCTCTAACCACATCACATCAACCACCAGACTTCTATCTTCTTATTATAACTCAATGTTTTTTGGAATGACAGAAAACATGCACATAAAGGTGTGATGGGCAGGTGTCCACATACATTTGGCCATATAGTGTGTCATAATATATTTTTTTCCCACTTCATTTTCAGATTTTTCTTACTTTTATGTTACATCATCATAAAAAAGCAATATTCTTATTTTGTCCACATTTTATATCCCAGGTTTTTTTTTTCAGGCTTAAAGGCAAGTGCGTAAAGGTAGTGGACTAAACACTCAAACATGTCTCAAACATGTATATTAAAAAAAAGCTGACAAACTCGGATGTATGAAGTACATGTAGGTGATTTGCATAATCTGAATGGAGCACCAGGAAAATCAACATAAGCAGATGAGTAACTCACTACATGTAAATAGAAAATAAATTAAATGTAAATTGATTCGATTTTGTGTTCCTTAATACCCTTGCTTGATATCCTCATGCACTGCACATTTCTTACACACCAATACACCTGACACAATTCCTGAATCTGGGATTGTAAATCACAGACTTTAAACTTTCTTTGTACCTCTTGATGGCGACCAACTCCCCAGACTCATTGCTTCTGCCCATAAGCACACTGCCGTAGGTGCCATCCCCCAGCTGCTTCAGTGTGGTATAACGGTTCATCCTTGTTCATGCAGCTCCCTCTCTCTCCCAGATGGAAAAGAATACAGCTCACACATATACAACTGTGCAAACTATATTTCTCAGGCCATTTCCTATGACTGCTCTAAGGCAATAGAGAATAGAGACAAAGAACAAATTATGATATACACCAATCAGCCATAATATTAAAACTACCTGCCTAATATTACTACACAATATTATCTCTATACAAATACAGTGTATATATACACACAGGTACATCTAAAAAATTTTAAGATCCGCATATTGAATGGGATGTCGTGTTTTCGGGTGGTGTATCAAACCTGTCGTGGAAAAGTGCTTCGGAACTGTATCTCCTCTTGAGATTTCTGCTGAACAAATGCTGCTGATGGCAAATTTTATGTTTTTATCAAACTTTTTAGTATTTCCAAATGCTAACATGATTGCCCTTTGCCGGGCAGTACCATGATAACCGTCGGCTAGATCGAGAGTGAAGTCTGAGCACTGAGCACTAATGGGCGGGGCATGGCGGCATATATTTTTGGCCTTTTTTTCTCTTTCAGCCAAAAACCGGAAATTTGTCAGACCGAAAATTTTCGTATATATCACAGTAATAGCCATAACATTAAAACCACCTGCCTAATATTGTAAAAGTCCCCCTTGTGCAGCCAACTCATCAAGACATGCACACCACAAGACCTCTGAAGGTGTGCTGAGGTATCTGACACTAAGATGTTAGCAACAAATCCTTTAAGGATGTAGGTCCTTCAAGTTTTCAAACATATTTAGGCGTCAAAAATGTGATTAGGCTCATATTGAAAACTGTCAGGCCGCCATGGACACGCCCTTCAATGAGAACTCAAAAGCTTCCTAAATGTAGCAAATATGATGTCGATATGATGAAATCTCTAAGAGGAGTTCGTTAAAGTATGAGGCCTGGAAATGGCAAAATCTGTGTAAAAATTTAAGAGAAAAATCAAAATGGCTGACTTCCTGTTGAGTTTAGGGCATGGGCACCAGAGACTTTGTCGTACGTATTTGCATGTTACACATGTCTACAGCATTTCGTACTTGTAGCTGAAACGTAGCGCAAGGTGCACATCATTGAAATTTTGTAGGTGCTATTATCGAGTCATTTTGCCACACTCCATTCTAAAACCTGTATCAGATGTAACTGTTCACCACTTTTCAGGTTTCTCCAAAGTTGCATGAGTTTTTGAGCATGTTTAGGCCTCAAAAATGTGATTCATTTCATACTGAAATTTGTCAGGACACCACGGACACGCCCTTCAATGAAAACTCAAAAGCTTCGCAATATCACATCGCCTAGGCCTTTAGATTAGTCTGACTCAATGTTCAGTCTTTGAAGTCTGCTCCTCTTAACTATATTTAAAGATACACTATTAGCCATTTTCCAAATTCTCCAAAGCCAATTCTCAAACCCCTCTGCGTATACTGTGTATATATCTGAATAATCTCATATAGGATGTAATTGGGTGAATTCATTTACCCGCCGATCAGGATTTTTACAGCTGATACGATTTCTTGTCATCTTGTTCGACCGAAACCGATCCAGATACCAATCTTTTTTTGTTTAAGCTTTAATCAGGAGGTTTATCATAAACAGTTAAATGTAAGCTCTCTGTTCATGGACGCTTTAAATTAAATTAAAATAACAGCAATGGCAAATACTGCTGGTTAATTGATAAATAAACAAGCATAAAATATTTATTTTGAAAAATCTTAAACAATAAAGAATCCTAATTAAAAGTAGGCTAATATAAAAATTATCCATATTAGGTAAAAGAAGGCTAATAGCCTTCTAAAGAAATAGCCTACTAAGATATTCAAATTGATATTAAACGCAACCCATAGTAATTAAACATTATTTCATTTCTCATTTTATTTATATTTTATGAATTTATTACAGTCTATTTTTTACATTAAATGATTTATTTATAACTAAGCACATTTTCTATCTTTACATTTTATTAGTTTTTTTGTTTGTTTGTTCATCAGTTTTATATCGGTTCCCCCAGTACATTGTTGCCATGTCTGCTGTTAATATTGTGTTTTTTGGGGGGATTAAATCAAAACATGAAAACTGAAGTTGACTTTTCTAGTGATATCTGGCAACTGTGAGCTTAAATGAAGTGAATGAGCTGTCTATTAGAGATGGTGAAGAGAGTGAAGAGAGAGCGGAAGCATACTGTATGTTTGCAGACTGAACAGTTACTACTCTTGATTATGATTGGTGAGAAACGCCACCTTGTAGCGTTAGCATTATTATTAAATTACTGGTGCCCGAAGCCACTGTGGTTACAGGAGCATGTCACAGTCACAGGTTCAGGTCATTTTGCATGATCAATAAAAGAAGGTGGTTTGTGAGATCGGCAGGATGAGAGACGCAGATGATGTACAGTGTTACTCGTCATCATAATGGCCTCTTTGCAGTATTTGCACACTTGTTCGAAGGACTGAGGCAATGAAAAGCAGTGCGAAAGTAACTGTTGCACATTTTGGACTGTAGTTTTTATTCCGATTGTATTATACAACTCCGAACATGTCACTCGCACTGGTGCGCCTAAATATTTTTTCACAGTCGCATAAAGTAGATTTCAGTTGCATATGCGAGTGAAATGGTCGTACTGTAGAGCCCTGGTATGTGAATTCAGGCCCAGACATCTATCAAACATGTGAAGCTTGGAGCAGATTGAACATTGTATGTTTGAGTTATAACAACTTCCAGTTTCATGGTGAACCATCGAAATTTGTGAGACCGCCACGTCAACATTGTGCAGTGAAAACTTAAAAGCTTCACAATTTAGCATCGTCAATGCCTTTAGATGAGACTGACCGAATATGATGCAGATCTGATGAAATCTCTAGGAGGAGTTCGTTAAAGTACGAGGCCTGGAAATGGCAAAAAATGCAGCAAAAATTTAAGAGAAAAATAAAAATGGCTGACTTCCTGTTGAGTTTAGGGCATGGCTTCAAGAGACTTTTCTTACGTATTGGCAGATTACATATGTGTAACGAATTTTGTACATGTCGGTGAAACGTAGTGCGAGGCGCACATCTGTGAAATTTTGTAGGTGGCACTATCAAGCCATTTTGCCACACTCAATTCTAAAACCTTATCAAATGTAATTGTTTGCCACTTTTGAGGTGCGTCCAAAGTTGCATGAGTTTTCTAACATGTTTAGGCCTCAAACATGTGATTCGTTTGAGAACGGAAGAAGAAGAAGAAGAAGAAGAAGAAGAAGAAGAAGGAGAAGAAGAAGAAGAAACTGAGCAGATCCAATAGGGCTTCGCACCAGTGGTGCTTGGGCCCTAATAATAATAATAAATGGAGCAGATCCAACAGGGCCTTGCGCGAGTAGTGCTCTGGCCCTTTTGATTTATCCAGTTTCAAAATTATTCAACACCTTCATGGCACGCATCTTTAGTACTTAGTAGAGCACCTTTTTGCTGTTATGACCTGCTGCAAATGAGATACATAGCTTCTGGCAGTGTTCCTGAGGAATCTTAGCCCATTCCTCATAAGCAATGGCCTCCAGTTCAGTAATATTCTTGGGTTTGCATGCTGCAACCACCTTCTTCAAATCCCACCTGAGATTTTCGATGGGGTTCAAGTCAGATGACTGTGATGGCCCTGTAGATTCTTCCAGGACTTCTTCTGCAACCAAGCCTCGGTGGAATTTGAGGTATGCTTGGGATCATTGTCCTGTTGGAAGTTCCAATAATGCCCAAACTTCAGCTTCCTCACAGACAGCATGACATTTTCTCCTAGGATTTCCTGATACTTCAATGAATCCATCTTGCCTTCCACATGATGCAGGTTTCCAGTGAAAGAGGATGCAAAGCATCCCCAGAGCATCACCAAGCCACCACCATGCTTGACTGTGGAGTGTTCTTTGTTCATTCTTCTTCCTCCAGAATCACTGCTGATCCATCATGCCAAAAAATTTTGTTTCATCGCTCCACAGAACAGAATCCCAAAACTTCTGTGGCTTATTTATATGATTTTGAGCCCACTTTTCTTGTGCTTTTGGGTCAGTAGTGGTGTACATCTTGGTGTTCTGGCATGGAAACCTTCTGCATTTAGTACATGCCTTACTGTGCTAACTGAAACCTCAGTGCCTGATGCCACCAAGTCTTGCTGCAGGTCTTTTGCAGTCACTCGAGGGTTTTTCACAACCTGCCTTCTCAGAAATCTGGTTGCAGCCATGGATAGCTTCCTTTTTCTGCCCCGTCCAGGTATTTCAAGTATTTTCACCTGGTGCAACTTCACCTGTTTTGCATATTTGTGCTGTTGTGAGGGATTCTATTCAGAGGGTTGAATAATTTTGAAACTGGAGAAGTCATTATAAGTTGCATTTTCAGTTGAATTTGGGGAAACCACTTAAAACATTCATTGTGCTGAACTATTTCAATTACTTTTGTTTGATTTGTTAATTGCAAACAGCTGAAAGTCTGTAAATGTTGACAATAAACCTGATTTGCAATGGGGGTTGAATAATTTTGATTGCAACTGTATATAAAAGTTATATAGAATAGATATAACTAACTTCAAACTAACTGTTCCTCAGTGGTGGAATGAACTTCCAACCTCAATCTGGACCGCAGAATCTCTCACCATCTTCAAAAAACAGCTAAAGACCCACCTCTTCTGTGAGCACCTAACCAACCTATCCATCCATCCATCTTCTACCGCTTACTCCTTTTCAGGGTCACGGGGAACCTGGAGCCTATCCCAGGCAGCATCGGGCACAAGGAGGGGTACACCCTGGACAGGGTGCCAGTCCATCGCAGGGACTATAATCACATACACACTCACACACCCATTCATACACTACGGACACTTTAGACACACCAATCAGCCTACCATGCATGTCTTTGGACTGGGGGGAGGAAACCGGAGTACCCGGAGGAAACCCCCACAGCACAGGGAGAACATGAAACTCCGCACACACATGGCCCCAGCGGGACTTGAATCCCGGACCCTGGAGGTGTGAGGCGAACATGCTAACCACTAAGCCACCGTGCGCCCCACCAACCCATAAAAATTTTTTTTAAAAAATAATAAAAAATAAATAAATAAATAAATATTACTCTGCCACTTACACACCTAGAGATTTTACACCTCTACTCTGCGCATGTTGCTTCTTCTGGAACTCAATTAATGGATCTTGTATGGTAGCACTAGTTGTATTGTTCTCTGCTTGATATATCGCTTTGCTTGTATTTTCTCATTTGTAAGTCGCTTTGGATAAAAGCGTCTGCTAAATGAATACATGTAAATGTAGATAAGTCAGGAAAAATAGAGGCCAAATTTTACAACTAAAAAGGATACACAAGCTAGGAAAAGAGGCAGTTATAAAGGCAAATGATGGGTATATACAGTACAATGTTCAATAAGATTTATGACACATTCAGAAAGAAAAAGACACTGACACCACTTAGATTTTCACTATTTGACCAGTTTTGTTACTTGTGATGAAGAACAAAATCCAGGCAGGGATATTGTTGAAACCTAACACAATGCCTCGTTATAAAATATTTTTTTTGTCTTAATTGTCCTATTGATACACAAACTCTTGCACTACACTATGCCTTGTTTAATTGGACCCTATGAAAGCATATTTCATAAAATCAGTGCAATCCAATTTATACCAATCAAATGATCACAAAATAATGTCAAAGTAATATAAACAGGTCTCCCAAAAGTTTTTTGTTCTGTGGTGGAAGGAACCAAGAGAGCAAATCTAAGAGGATTACAAATGTGGCAGGATTCAGTCTCTCCTATGCAGTGGCCTACAGGCATGCTAGTAAAACAGAGAGGAAGTCCGTAAAAGTCGACACAAATCTAGAAAACAAAGCTTTTATGTAACACATTATTTTCACCTTGACATCATCAACCTTACCTGTGTTTTACAGGTACAGAACCATGTCCTAAGGTTAATGATTAAGGTAGGTGAATTGACACAGATGGAGAGTGTAAGTAAGATCTTGCGTCAGTATAATGCTGTCAGTTCCTGATTAGCCTGCCTGCTAATTGGATTTTAAACAGATTTGAAGCTATTTTTTAAATACTGTACTTGCTGCAGTGCCTATTTTACATTTTATACCTGACTCAAATCATGAACTATTTCACAGAATTACTAAAACACCATCATACACCTTTGTACTTTAAATAACATTTACTAATGCACTGCCAGTAAAATAAATAAATAAATAAATAAATAAATAAATAAATAAAAATCATAGCAAATTAAATTATATTTATTGATTAGAAGTGCTGAGCTAATTAATCTAGGTGATACTATTACAACTTCAAATGTATTTGTGTAAAAAAACATTTTTAAAAAATGCAAATCTCAATACTAAAACACATCTAAGTACAAAGTGAGAAATTACAATATAACCAAAGTTTTCACCCTCTGCGATACAAATGCATTTTCCTAAAATTATAAACTTATCTATTTTAAAAGCAGTGGATTTAAGGTAGCCTTAACCTATCTGTATTGGTTTGCTAGACTCCACTGACTGAGCTTGCCAAGTAATCAGTTAGAAAAGGGTTTAGGAGGCCTTAGGCAGTGTTCTCAAGGTCGATGAATGATGTAATCTAACACGTTCTCTATAGTGTAGGCTAAATCATAATATTAAAAATATAATAAACAATGTACTGTGAGAAAATCAGTTTACACGAGAAGTTTGAAGTTGAGTTTTCTACCATTAAATGTAATAAGTGTGATCACATGAAGCAAAGCGATATTACACGAAAGTTAAACCACCAATCCATGACACTATAACCTGGCTCTTAAAGTGCGGCATATGGCTAATCTGAACAACCATTAAGTAATACTAACGTTACATGGCAACGTTCGTTTTTTTTCGTTGTTTGAACATTAATTTAAAATATTAAACCATGACACCAAGCTAAACTAACCATAACTGGATAATTACATTAGGATTGTGTGAGACAGCTAGAATGTTATAGCTTTAACAGCTAACTTGGTAATTCAGTTGTTTAAACCAGCCTATATTTGAACTGATCTAAAGCTTTTCCCCTTTTTTGAAACTCACCGCCCTTTTCCGTTGTCTGGGACTGAAGATAGTGAAGTTGTGTGTAAGATAACGTTAAATTAAGTCGTCTGTCCAGATAAGGCGTGTACCATCCTCTCCATGGCAACGAGGACTCTAGCGCGACGACCACGCTGTGTCACGTGGACAGGCAGGGGCTTGTGGTATATGTTGTTTGCCAGCGCCAAGACGTTTCCGGAGATTTGTGTATAACGTTGGTGTGTAAACTCTTTTTCTGCTTTCGGATTAACATGATTCCTCCTTATGTAAGCCACTATTCGATTCAATAATCTAGTCTATAGATCACATATGTCAGGTTGCCTGTTTAAAACGAGAAACATTCCGAACATTTCAGTATTCGGGTTTTGTTAGCACCTTAAAAAAAATCTCATGATCACCGGTAGGTGGAGGCACCGCTGTACACAACCTAGCAAACATTTCATTCGTCTCTGAGCCTAATGCCCGCTGCTGGTCGTGTCCCTGTGTCACTGGGCTGGTTTTGACCAGTTACAGCCGGAAGGATATTTTTGTCTTCAGTTCGTATAAGTCATCAGTAGTTTAAATAAGTAAGTATACGCCTTAGTATGCATACAAATACAAGATCTAGGTCTACTGGTTATAATAAAATATGTAGTTAACTAACACCTAAAAATGTATACATGTAGAAAAAATTGTAAATAGGCCTATAGTTAATTAATAAAATAAACATTAGGTTTTGATATATCAATAATATATTGGTAATATATTTTGCAGCAGTGAATTAAGTTAGGCCTAGTCATCCTCATAGCTACACTTCATTTATAGTATAAGAACATTTTTGATCATGGTGAAAATTTTATTTTTATTTTTATTTTTTATTTTATTTTTTTACTTTTCAAATATATGGGTTGTTTTGGTTTATACAGAGATTTGGTATTGAGCTGCGTTTGTCACACAGAGGTGATAAGCTTGCTAGCTTGCTAATCGCACTAATTGTTTTAAGTTTAGCTCAAATTGAAGGGAATGACTAGCTTTTTAGAACCAAAGCTCCACACAACATACTGTTATTTATAAAATAATTATTTTGGTATGTCTTTCTGCACTGCTATTGAAATTCTGTTGCAAATGTAAAATCATTCAATAACGTAACACTTTTGATAGATTACTGTTTGGTTAATTTATATTGATATAACATTACATTTTTAATGTAATGTTATATTTCATAAGGATTTAAAACAAATGTTTATTAATACTGCCCATGTACCCCCCCCCCCCCCGCTCCACTGTTAGTAGTGCATTTTTTAAAAATAAGAATGTCCATGTGAATTAAAGTATATAGTATAAACATTATAATGTTTATGCAATGTGTATAGAAAAACATATACATGTATTCAGTACATTTATGTTGCAAATGGCTACTGTGTTTCAACTCAATTATATAACCCTCACTAAAACATTTTCATTATTTACTGTTACTATTTTCATCATCTTCTTCTGTAGTTTGTTGCAACACTGTTGTTGTAAACCAGTTATATTATAATATTTTAAATGTCATTATTTCTAATTATTATTAAAAAAATAATTGCCAACATGTTCTTGTACAAAACTACTGTGTTAATAATAATATATGTTAAAACTTACAATGTATAAAAGTTGGAAACTATGGACAAACAGAGTAGTTAAAAAAATTATGTGGAAAGCTTTTCATAGAATTATAAATAGTATTTTTCTGTAGAAAATAATTAATTCACTATAAAGCAGGCTTTTAGATTTTATTTCCAAAATATTTGTATAATTGGAGTATGGAAAATTCACTGCATTCTGAATGAAGTAGTTTTTTCTTTCATTGAGAGGCTGTGATAGGAAAATACAATTTTATGAAGATTAAACACCCCCTTTCATTGATATATTCAGGAAGAAATAATGTGTTCCATTATAAAATTGATAAACCAGATAAATTTGCTTGAATTGGCTATAGAAACACATGCATGCTTAAATAAATGTTTACACGGCATATTATATCAAGTAGATCCCATATTAATTAGAAATGAGTCAAATGAGCCAGTAATCACTTATTTCTTGGTCCATTGGCATATCCTGCATTTCTTTGCTTAGAAGGATATACACCAATCAGCCATAACATTAAACCAACTTACAGGTGAAGTGAATAACATTGATTTTGATGTTACAGTGGCACCTGTCAAGGGGTGGGCTATTAAGCAGCAAGTGAACAGTCACTTCCTGAAGTTGATGTGTTGTAAGCAGGAAAAATGAGCAAGCATAAGGATCTGAGCAACTTTGACAAGGGCCAAATTGTGATGACTAGACGAATGGGTCAGAGCATCTCCAAAACGGCAGGTCTTATCAGGTGTTCCTGGTATGCAGTGTTTGGAATCTACCAAACATGGTCCAAGGAAAGGCAGCCGGTGAGCTGGCGACAGGAGCATGGGTGTCCAAGGCTCACTGATACGCGCTGGGAGAGAAGGCTGGCCCAACTGGTCCGATCCCACAGAAGAGCTACTGTAGCACAAACTGCTGGAAAAGTTAATGCTGGTTATGATAGAAAGGTGTCAGAACAAACAGTGCATTGCAGCTTACTGCGTAAGGGCTTGCGTAGAGCCAGACCAGTTACAGTGGCCAAGCTGACCCCTGTCCAGTGCTGAACGTGCCTACAATGAGCATATGAGTATCACAACTGGATCAAGGAGCAATGGAAGAAGGTGGCCTCGTCTGATGAATCATATTTTCTTTTACATCATGTGTATGGCCGAGTGTGTGTGTGTCGCTTACCTGTGGAAGAAATGGCACCAAGATGCACTAAGGGAAAAAGGCAAGCTGGCAGAGGCAGTGTGATGCTCTGGGCAATGTTCTGCTGAGAAACCTTGTGTCCTGACATTCATGTGGATGTTACTTTTGACACCTGCTTAAACATTTTTGCAGACCAAGTACATCCCTTCATGGCAACGATATTCCCGAATGGCAGTGGCCTCTTTCAGCAGGATAATGTGCCCTGCCACACTGCAAAACTTGTTCAGGAATGGTTTGAGGAACATGACAATGGGTTCATGGTTTTGACTTGGCCTCCAAATTCCCCATCTCTCAATCTGATCGAGCATCTGTGGGATGTGCTGGAGAAACAAGTCCTATCCATGGAGGTCCCACCTTGCAACTTACATGACTTAAAGGATCTACTGCTAGTGTCTTGGTGCCAGATACCACAGCACACCTTCAGATGTCTTGTGGAGTCCATGCCTCGATGGGTCAAAGCTGTTTTGGCAGCACAAGGGGGACCTACACAATAGGCAGGTGATAGGCTGATCTGTGTATACAGTATATTGGTTTTAATTAGGTTAGGTTAGATAATCAGGCCTAGTTCATATTTCTGAATCTCCCTCATTAGAATAACATTTTTCAATGAAATGGAAAAAATTATAGCTTATATGCAACAAATGAGTTTGAAAGCATTCTTGTAGAAGTATCATCAGCAACCTCAAAGAGGCTTTCAAGATTTGGTAGCACAAACTTCAAACACAACTCGGAGCACTTTAAGTCAATACAACCAGTCAACAAACACAAATGGATTCTGGTTTTCAAATCCTCTAGTAGCACTTTAGTGCTCTTGTATTGTCAGTGGTAAAAATGTGACCGGGAAAAAGCATACATAGGCCTAAAAGAGGGTGCACAGGTGCACATAGAAGAAGTCAAGCACCATTGTTACCAGACACACACACACACACACACACACACACACACACACACACGGCCCCATACAGAGAGGTTGCTGTTTTGTTCATTATATGTGAATAAATGTTGAAGTAGTATATGGCATATGCTTATATAAAATGGCATTCATATATAATATTTTATAAAGAAGACATCATCTGAGTGAGTTGAATATAACTTTAAAAATAGGTTTGTCTATTATATATTCACCTGGCACCTGGGAGGATCCTCCTACCTAAACAAGAAACTCAGAAAGAGTGAAGCAAAAACAGAAAAAAGAGCACAATTACACTGTTTTGACTTGAACTGAGGGCAAGGCATCAATCGTAGAGAAGTTAAGCGTGATTTAGTTTGCATTGGAATTCATTAAGCATCAGCGAGAAGGGGGAACATCCTGCAGCTGGCCGGATTTGGTTTCATACGGGCGCTTTTCATTCTCTCACGTCCATTTTACATTTCGACATAAGAGGCCACACACACAATGTGACCCGAAGATGACACTCACAGTGTTTTTTTTTAATCATCTCAATGTGATGGCTTAAATTAGTCTAACTTAGTCTAACTTTAAATTCAGTGTCAATCTGTTTTCCACACATATTAAAACCATTGAATCTAGCAACAAAAAAAAAAGGTTTAACTTATTAAAAAAGTTTTTAATTATTGTGTTAAAAGGTCAGTTTGTGCTATTCTAGGCATGTGAATAATGACTGATCTGAAAGTTCAGATTCATTATAAATTGTTGTATGAAATGTGAATGTAAGCTAAGTGTAGATCAGGTGCGAATACTGCAAATATGTTGACTCTCCATTTGACCAGTTTGATGAACTGTTTTCATAAGAAACCAAATGCTCCTTCACGTCAACCAGGAAAAGACGGTTGTTGACCTGCATGACATTCAGGCACTGGTGCAGAAATACTTCCAGCACAGCAAACAGCATTGAGGTTGAGCTCAAAATAAGTCAATCTTTAAGCTTGGAGTGTTTGTTGCCTAAACAGAGCAGTGGGCTGAGTTTGCTGTTTTACTGTGCGGACACAACATACAAATTCCTCTTAACTTTACATCTCCGTGTGATGTATTTTATTTCCACTGACACCTTTCATTTTATACATTTGTATTTAAGAAAAAAACAAAAGGCTTTCTAAAAGCATTAAAGTCTCCAAATATTATTAAAAACCAAAACTCCCTCTGGATCTGCCTATTCATCTCCAGAGATTAATTAAACTATGCACACATATAATGAACAAACTTTCACCATGACAAAAGAAAATCATAAGCCATGTGGGTTCCTCAGGATCAGCCACCTGTCTATCCAGACCAATCCTTCATTTGTGATGTTACACAATCCACAAATAAGCATTAGTGATGGCACTGTTTATAAACCAAGCTCACATCACATTTTGTTTAATTTTGGCAAGTTGAAAAGGCTTCAAGTGTTGGTTTATACTTGGGATGCCACTCTAATGACACACTGACCTTAAACTGGGACAACAAATGGAGTAGTGGAAGGAAACATGGGGGTGAAGGGTGAGTGTTTTGAGGGTGTAATGCTAGTTGTGGGTAGATTGAGTGCTGCTTAATTCAGTGAGAAGTCAACACCTGATCTTTGCTTTATTACCAAAGGGCTTCCCTTTCAGGGCTCAATGGCAACTACTTCACACCATCCAGCTCTTAAAGACATTGAGTTGTGTCTGATAACACACACCAGTAACACCCAATGGCCCCACCTGATGCTTATCTGGGATCTAGAACTCTAGCACAGAAAGCATCCTCTCATTACCAAGGCACCATAAACACTTTGGCTCTTTGCATCTGTAAAACTGGCGAGAGAGAGCTGACCTTGCAAAGAACAATGAGTTGACCTCAACACTCCTAGTCAGCACCCCGTGAATCAGACAAGACATTTGGACCACTTGAAACAATTCCAGAGATATGTTTATGAAAAAAAAGCATGATATCAGGGTGCTGATAAAATGTAATCTTTAATCATGACCATGGAATTACAATATTCTCTCTATCTTATTTTTCACAGAAATTCATGAATTTTATAAATGTTTGTGGAAAATTTTCATACCAAAACATTGCGTAAAAGTATTAAAAATGTATTAAGTATTTAAAAAAAGATGATAATAATAAGCCAACTTTATGTCAACTTTATTGACAATAAGCCAACTTTATGGCTCAATAAAATCAGATTTGTCAGATGGAACCTTAATTCCAAAAGTCATTTTGCTTGTAATACTGGGCTTAAATTTTCACATAAGTAATTTTTAAATTGTCTGTGTGATTTTATACATGATATGCAAATTCACATTTTATATATATATATATATATATATATATATATATAAAATAATTTCTTCAGTATAACTGCAAAAACAATCCATCCCCATTACATTTTTGTCAGCTTTAGACTGTCGCTGTCATTAATCAAACTCCAGTGATCATGCTTTTACTGAAACACACCTGACAGCCAGGTGTGACTGTGCATAGAGTTTTTACTGTCCATTCTGTGCATGTGCGTCTGTTTATAGTGCGCATCAGATTACAAAGGTCAAAATTAGGTGCCGTTACCTCAACTCCGCAACACTGTGCAGTCTGCATTAATTACTTTCTCCTGTGTGTTTGTGTTGGGCAGCTTGTGCTTGTTGTCAGTCTTTCCCCCTCATTACTCCACTTCAGACACTGAAGTGCCTTGGGGTCACAGCAGCCTAAAAACAGTGAAAGCTGCTGTAAGTCACTGGACTCAATTTTCATAATTTTGTCACTGTGCACCACCACAATGGATTTGAACTGAAGCAGTCAAAGATATGATGTACACTTTCAGCCTTAATTCAAAGGGTTTAACAAAAATATTTCATTAACTGTTTAGGAATTACAACAATTTTTTACAGAGCCCCTACTTTCTCACAGGCCCAAAAGTAATTCAATAACTGACTTATAAGCAGTTTCATGGCCAGGCGGGGCCTGTTTCCTCATTATTTCCAGACAAATTAAGGAGATAAAAGGTCTGGCGTTGATTCCAAGGATTGAAATTGCATTTGGTAGCTGTTCATGGGAACTATCAATATGCGGTCCAGAGAGGTGTCGATGCAAATGAAGGAGGGCATCATTAGGCTGAAAAACCAAAACGGACCTATCAGAGAGAGAGAGCAGAAACTTTAGCACTGGCCAAATTGATAATTTAGTACATTCTTAAAAAGAAGGAATGCACTGGTGAGCTCAGCATCACCAAAAGGCCTGAAAGACAAGGCACAACTAAAGTGGAGGAATGCAAAATTCTTTCCTTGTAGAAGAAAAACCCATTCACAACATCGTGCTTTTACTGAAACACCTGACAGCCAGGTGTGCCTGTGCGTAGAGTTTTTATTGTCCATCCTGTGCATGTGTGCGTGTTTATAGTGCGCATCAGATTACAGAGGTCAAAAATAGGTGCCGTTGCCTCAACTCAACACTGCAGTCTGCATTAAATACTTTCTCCTGTGTGTTTGTGTTGGGCAGCTTGTGTTTGTTGTCAGTCTTTCTCCTTCATTACTCCACTTCAAACACTCAGCACCAGCCTGCTTTGGGGTCACAGTAGCCTAAAAACAGTGAAACCTGCTGTAGGTCACTGGAGAGAAGTTCATGAGTCCCTCAAAATGTCCCTCAAAAAGTCAAGAACACTCTGGAGGAGGTAGGAGTATCTTTGTCAAAGTCTACAATCAATCCTTCATGAATGTATGAATGTAAATACAGACAGTTTACCTCGAGATGCAAACCACTGGTAACTCTCAAGAACAGAAAGGCCGGGTTAGACTTTGCTTAAAATCCTCTAAAATAAATCTACTTCTGTATTAATGTGGTTCTCTGTTTTGAGGCTCTGACTGGGTTAGAGTTTCTGTTTATTTAATTTTATTAGTGTTATTTCCTCGGCTTTACGTGCTACACTGTTATATTATTTGTTACAAGTCTTTAAAAGTTAAGGACATACATTTGTTATTGTGTGCAGACTGTTTATCAGACTTGAAGTCAGTAGGGGCTTTTTCTCTTACTGGAACTTTTTGTCTTGGTAATTTTGTTGGTTAGTTCAGCTTACTCTCCGAGTTGTTTTCACATTGTGGACAACTTTTGGTTATTGAGGGAAACGCTGCTGTGTCATTTTTTTTATGGAGACTTTGGGTGTGTGTGTGTGTGTTTGGGGGATTGTGAGAGTAAACAAAACATGCCAATGCTTTGAAGGATGTGAACTGGAACAGAGTAATGTTATTCAATTGCAAATCTGTTTCTAGAGGATTTAAACCTAACATGGTGAACAAATTATATTATAGAATTCAGGCAATTTTACTGGGGTTATCTCATACAGTGTGGCAAGTAATAATCTGGAAATATCTTTGTAATATCACAGTCTAAACTGTATTTAAAGAGAAGCAAATCAGTAAATGAATCACATGTAAATGAATCACATGAATATGAATCACATGTAAATAAATCACATGAAAATGAATCACATGTAAATGAATCACATGAATATGAATCACATGAAAATGAATCACATGAAAATGAACCACATGAGAATGTATAATATGAAAATGAATAAATAAATTAAAATATAAAATCCTCTAAAAGAGCCTGACCAGTTTTGATGCAAGATTAATTTGTACCAGGATCATACTAAGAGAAGAGTATGGATAAGGAAAGGAAGGGTATGGAGAAGGAAAGAAATGCTGCAAAACTGATAGGGTGGTGCTTCACACTATAGATGGATAATGACCCAAAACATACTTCAAAAGCAACCCAAGGGCTTCTTAAGGCAAAGAAATTAAACGTCCTTAATGTCCGATGATCTCAACCCAATTGAACATGGTTTTCACTTATTGAAGACAAAACTGAAGGCAGAAACACCCACAAACAAGCAGCAACTGCAGCTCCAGTAAAGGACTGGCAAAGCACCTCAAGGGAGGAAACTCAACATTTGGTATTTTTAACAGGTTCAGCCCATGACCTGTTCGGCCTTCCCACACTGGACCAGTTTTCAGACCTCAGACTCTAGATCAACCCCTGCTTTGATAAAATCTGCCTATCTATCTATCTATCTGTCTATCTATCTGTCTGTCTGTCTGTCTGTCTGTCTGTCTGTCTGTCTGTCTATCCATCCATCCATCCATCCATCCATCTATCTATCTATCTATCTATCTATCTATCTATCTGTCTGTCTATCTATCTGGTTATGCATTTCCTATGTAATTATATGGGTCCAATCACACATGGATACCACAAGGCAAAGCATAAGCAACCAGCACGACCTTTTACTATAGTATTGGTAAATTAGAAATGAGTTAAAATTCTTGTCCACAACAATACAGATTCACTGGATAAGAATCCAATGAAAAGCTCTGACTATTTTTTTTTTTTTTTTGTCTTTTTAGGATCATGCCATACACAGTGAACTGGCTCTACATTTGATGTCTCTCTGTGGGCCAAATTTACAGTCCACTTTCATCAGTGCAGAAAGCAAGAATTATCATGTGAAATGCTTATCATACAGTCAGGCATAAAATCACAGCGGACTCATCAAAGGCCTGGAGGGCCCTCATCTGTGGCAATAAGCTATCTCACAGCACAACAGCAGAATGTTAACTGTGTAAATCCCCAGCCAGACAAATAGAGCATTTTGAGCTGGACACTTTATTGGTGCAGCCTGTGATTAAGGTTTTGTGAAGTTTATACATTTCTGATACCGCAAAAATAAGCCCGAATATGTCTTTGATTTCCATATTTAATTGTTTATTAACAAATAATTGAAACCTAATAATAACACTGTGTTTGTGTGACCCATTCAGGCTCTTAGCAGTATATAACAAAACAAAATCTACAGTATGAATTAAAATGTAACAAAATTAAACATGGCCAAACTTTCACTGGTGTGACGCAAGGTTGTATGTCTAAAGGATGAGGCTTTTTCTTTTCAGCTTTTAGTTAGCTGTGCTGTCAGAGTCACTTTGCTCTCTAAGCAAAGTTTTTGAATCTATTTTGAATTCTTTATTCTCCACTAATAACTTCCCAATCGCCCAGTGTTTTCCCTAGCCAGGTTTGAATCAGCAAGGAAAGGCTGTGCATGTGTGTGTGCTGTATAGTCACATGTCATTGTATTAGAACTGGTGTATTTTACACATATTTGGTGGATCTCGCACACTGTAACATTTCTGTCCAAAACTCACTGGCTGTCAGCATTATAACCAGAACTTAACAATTTGGGGGGAATATTCCAGCTCCTGCTTGCTGCTGAATGTGGGATCTAGTATGCTAGTAGGCTAACATATTTGCTCATGGAAAATGCAGAGCTTAATCAAAGTATGTTTTTATATCTATGTAGCCTCTCTTAATTCAGAGGAAGTTCATTTTTCAGAGGATGGAGTGTGGGTTTGATTAAGTTTAAATGTATAAGGTAATATAAGCAGCATTTTATGATTAATAGACTACTTTATTATACAGTGTTGAATGTATTGTTTGATATGCTGATATATCGAATCAAGAGGATTGTATCAAATGACACAATACAATACTATTTGGACCAATTAACAATAACCGGGGATGCTCAAATCACATGAGAACCATAAGGTCAAAACCCTAAGGACAGCAGAATGGGAAGAATAAAACCAAATCAACATACATGCTAGCCACAAGACACACAGCTGATATGAGGCCAACAATGTGAAGAACTAGTAACTGCTGAGATCAAGACCCAGAATCTCATCTCAGAACACTTCACCCAAAATTAATCATGATGTGGTCTGTATTTTATGTAATTTATCTATGTTTTCAAATCCTTTCCCTTCTTCATCCCCTTTCCCTTCCCGTCCTTCCCTTTCCAGATTTACTTCTGGAGTAATTACACTATGACATCTCGAAGCACACCTTTAATCAGTTGACAACAACTGATGGGGAGAATATGAACCACTATTATGTAATCTTTCCCAAACTTTGCCAATATAATATATACCAAAACAGTTTAAACAGTAACTCAGTTACTGGTATCAAAAAGAGCTGCAAGGGAATGCTTTTACACATGGCTCATTATAACCCCATAGTTGGGCACTTGGGGGCAGATAAACCACTCCAGTGGTTAATGGCTTATTTCTATTAGGCAGGCATTTGCTCTGATATAAAATATATAGCTAAAAGTTTGTGGGCAACTGACCATCACACCCATATGAGCTTTTCGAGCATCCCATTTCAGATTTAGACCCCCTCTGTAAATGACTCTAAAGGTTTGTTGCACATTCAAAATTATTTAGAGATAAAATTATATTATTTACCTGAATTTGGTTTTCTCCTTTTTATTTAAGGTACCTGTATTTGCCGCGTATGTGTAAAAACTGAAGGAACACTCACGCATGCAGAACAGCATGCTGACAAATGCACCATGTCACAAACGCAGCTTCACAGAAATATATCATAATATATATAAATAAATTATACATTTAAATTTAGAAGTGTATCCCTAATGAGTCCACTATCAGGAGAACACTGAACAACAATGGTTTGCATGTCAGGATTGCAAGGAGAAAGTCACTGTTCTCCCAAAAAAATTGCTGCCCATCTGCAGTTTGCTAAAGATCATGTGGACAAGCCAGAAGGATAATGGAAATATATTTTGTGGACAGATGAGACCAAAATTTTACTTTTTGATTTAAATGAGTTGTGATTATTGTTATGTTTGTAACAAGTGTAATGTTTGGAGAAAGGAAAACACTGCATTTCAGCATAAGAACCTTATGCCATCTGTGAAACAAGGTGGTGGTAGTATCATGGTTTGAGCCACATCTGGGCCTGGACAGCTTGCCAGTATTGATGGAAGAATGAATTCTGAATTATACCAGCGAATTCTAAAGGAAAATGTCGGGACATCTGTCCATGAACTGAATCCCAAGAGAAAGTGGGTCATGCAGCAAGACAATGACCCTAAGCACACAAGTTGTTCTACCAAATAATGGTTAAAGAAGAATAAAGTTAATGTTTTGGAATGGCCATGTCCTGTCAAAGTCAAGGTCAGGACCTTAATTCAATTAAAACGTTGTGGAAGGACCTGGAGTAAGCAGTTCATGTGAACAGTTCATGTGAACAGTTCACCAACATCCCAGAGTTGAAGCTGTTCTGTACTGAGGAACAGGCTAAAATTTCTCCAAGCCAATGTGCAGGACTAATCAGCAGTTACAAGAAATGTTTAGTTGCAGTTATTGCTGCACAAGGGGGTCAAATCAGATACTGAAAGCAAAGGTTCACATACTTTTGTCACTCACAGATATGTAATAATGGATACTTTTCTGCAATAAATAAATGACCAAGTATAATATTTTTGTCTCATTTGTTTAACTGGGTTTTAATTAAACGTTTAGGCCTTGTGTGAAAATCTGATGATGTTTTAGGTCATATTTATACAGAAATGTAGAAAATTCTAAAGGGTTCACAAATTTTCAAGCACCACTGTACAACATTACAACATTTTGGCACAGACAGCAAACTCATTCACTAGGAAAGTAAAGCTAGTGAGGAGATGGACAAGGTAGCAATGATCTCAATAGGATAATAAGAAAAAAATTGGATAATAATGCATGATTATACATGAAGGAATGTTACCCTTATAAATGGTATCTATGGCTGTATCTGTAGCAAAGAAAACTTCTTATAGTACTAATGTAATTTTATTTATGTAGTTTTGTTCAGTAGATAGATTGATAGATAAGGATATAATGAATTCTCTATAATGAAAACTAGCAAATATAGTGTTATGCCCTGATGGACATTGTTCCTGGGATACACCATGACCCTGACCGGGATAAAGCAGTTACTGAAGATAAATAAATAATAATACATTTACTGTACTGCTGAAAAATGGCATTCAGTGTAATGGCTGCACTGCCATAAAGCATAAATATTACAGCAAACAATATATATATATGACATTTATATTTAACCTAAAGATATTTTTAACGAAATTACAATAATTTCTTACAGTTAAATAAGTAACAATTATTTGTAACAATAACAGCAAATAAATTGACTGAAATAAAGTTTATAACTATAAGAGTAAAAAGCCAAATAACCCAACACTTGAGTTGGTATATTGTAGGTTCTACAGTATGTGCCTATAGTGAAATGTTTACTTTTCATCAGATATTATAATTAGATGGTGCATTTAAACAGCAGAAATTGGATTAAGAATTTTGTCTTGACTCTGTTGAATTCTAATCTTTTTTTTATTTGCAAAATGTTTGGTCCATTCTTACTTCATCCATGTTTTGTGCAGTAGGATGCATTCACTTATCTCTCAAGATCCTAATAGCCCTCATGGGTTAGAGACTTAAAGTGTGACCAGATGAGTGTCTGTCATCTCATCCATACTCTTCTCTCATCTCAGAGCTGCTCTATGCTCCAGAGCAGTTGGGATGGATCTATTACACAACAATTGCTCTCCCTTATTGTGCTGATGAAAGATGTCACCGCTTAATCAGTGCATCTCTCCTGCTCTCTACACGCAAATGACATTGCTAAATGGGATAAATTCGCACCTTTAATATCTGTATACCATGTTGATATTTCTGTAAAGCTGCTTTGAGACAATGTCTATTGTAAAAAGCGCTATACAAATAAAATTGAATTGAATTGAATTGAATTGAATTGCTCCTTGCATATAAATATCAGTGTAACGTCAGCACTGTTTAAATCCTCCCAGTATTCTATAACCATCACCAGTGCCTCTATGCTCCAAAATAAGCTAAGAAATGAAGAGAAAATTCCTGCCAATCCTACAACCCCTTCCTATCCCCCACCTCTTTCTTGTGTCTCAGATGTGGCTTCCAGCTAATGGCTGTTTTGCTTGTAATGCCACTTGGTGATGATCAAAATACAGACAGAAGAGAGAGAAAGAGAGACCCTTGGAATCTAGAGTGAAGCAAAGGCAGGTGGAAGATTGCTTATCAGAAGTGATGCACAATATCTTGACAATAAGATGGCTATCAGAGAGGCAATGCTTTGGCCAGAAGACTCATGACAGTACATTTTTGGCTCTCGCTTCCTACTCAGATAAGCATTCTCACGGAAAGGTGTCCTCCTTAAGTTTATCTCACAGGAGTATCAGGCATGTTCAGAATTAAAAACACTCATACAGCCTAAACTAATCACGCAGAAGTATCTGCTAGTGCCAGGCATTGTTAAGAGTGGGCTCAATGAAAACCTCAACTGATTTGTCCAGCAATGGTTTACTAAAAATAATGCACTTTGTTACCTACTGTCCATAATGCAGCATACTGTAAAAAAAAAATAATAAAAAAAAAACTCCTCTGATATATTACTGACATTCTGAGGACTCCTCTGACATGTTGCACTGAGTGCAATGTTTCTTTTGAGTGCATTCATTAGAGAGTGAGTTAAAAATTAGTATGGAGGAGATAACATGAAAATATGGTTTTGCTATCAGGACATGAAAAGGGAACCCTTATATCAGAAGATGAATGTATAATGTTACCTGTTTTAGGTTAGCGAAGGGCTATGGAACATAAGCAGTGACAAAATTACGTAGTTAAATTAGGCTAGGTTGGTGAAGATAGTTAATGTTAAGTATCTAGCATTTTAGCTGTGGTTTATTTTGCAAGCTTTGTAAATGCTATTCAACTTAACTAAATTTAGTCATGGGTATTAAATAAAGTCTTCCCAATTTTATACACATAGTTTGTACATCAGGAGTTTATTGTATGTCAACCTTTCTTGAGTTGATTGCTGGCAAGCTAACTACAATAAACACAAAAAACACAAGACCCCCCATCCTGACTCACTGAGTACCATGCTGCCTTTCTGTATCGAATCATTTATAGTTGGAAGAGAAGTATATAAAATGTCATGCTAGTACATTTTAGTTTCCTCAGTTTTGGTTCTTCTGTGCTGCAGTATGAACAGTCTTTAATGATACCAAGTCAGTTGTTCACCAAAGTACAAAATTTATTCACACAAGTGTTGTTTGATGCATTCCATTTGCACTTGTTTTAGTTTTCATTAGCAATATTCTGTACAAAACTGTGTGGTCACCAGAATGAGAGGCCCCAATTATGTTATTAATTATTCTTCCTTAATTAATATTTCAGGTTTTGGTATGAAATTAAAGCCTTTTCATCAGTCTTTTTGCCACAATGTAATGATAATGTAAAGATTTGTTTTTGTGAGTTTTAAATATTTTCTTTTTTTTTAATCATTCTAATTAATAATGACTAAATAACTGTTGTTCAGATTTGTGCATAATAAAGCTTTTCTTAAGCTTTAAATGATTGCATGACAGTTTGATAGGGAATTGACAGGCAATGTTTGCTGACATTTCTTTTTTTTCTTTTTTTTTTTTTAAATATATTTGATATATATTTTATATGTGCAAAAGATTCTACATAGACCATTTAAAAGTTCTCCTAGAGGGACAACCAAATAACCCATTCCTAAAAGTGTACATTATTCCAATCTCTTATGATAATCCAACATTTACGGATCATATCCACTATAAGAAATCTGTGCAAAGCAAAACTTGTGATAGCACTCCATGATTTAGTGTATCTCACTATATTACAAGTTAACAAAGGCTGGTTTATAGAAGCCTCTGCAATGAATAATATACAGATTGTTGGAGTGATGTGTTAACAACCTCCACATCACCTCCCAGTTCTCTGTGAAGCGTGAACCTTGTTATCAAAACTCTCCTTTGCCATTTGCTACTGAGCCTGTTACTCACACTGAAGAGAATGTGCATGAAGCGATATGGTCATGAATGTTTATTTTGAACATGGCAGCCACTGATGCCAAACTATTCAGGTTAAACCCATTGAAATGCCTTTTATCTCTTCAGCTTTAACCTACCCCACTGCTCGTTCACTTGGTACAGGTATGATCTGCACGTACGTGCCTTTTGCAGACCAGGGCTTTTTGCCAATGTGAAACCAAAAAAATCTTGTTCATGCAGGTAACTTTGATAATGTATCAGCTTCAACTGATCATCTAAACAAACAAGCACCAGTGATGTCTGGAGATTGCAAAGAATGCTGCTGTATAGAAAGTTCTGATACATAAACTGGAGAACATAATATTGCTACAGAACGTAATTTCCAAGCATTATTTTATTATTTCAGCTCCTTCAAGTTTCGGTTACACAAAAGCCAGTGAGATATTTTGGTAAAAATATCAGGATGTTATATGTTCAGTTTTTCTGTACATCAGTGATAAAATGGAAATCTGAGACAACTCAGAATGTCAGTATGTGCATTGAGCAATACAGTGTGTGTGTGTGTGTGTGTGTGTGTGTGTGTGAGAGAGAGAGAGAGAGAGAGAGAGAGAGAGAGAGAGAGAGAGAGAAGCCCTTTCTTTCAATTTGTCTGAACTTCTTTTAAGTTTACATACCTGAAGTCTTTTGTGTCATGACTGGTGAATATCCACCTCTGAGTATTATCCCTGTACTCACTCTTGGAATTTGTCCACAGATTTTTAAAAGAGGCTGTTATTAAAATTGAATACCCACACAAATTGATAAAGCATTCTGATCTCATGCAATGATGTTTTTGTTTGTCTATTTCAGGAAATCAATAAACTGATATAGATGACCTGTAGCCCTGTTTGTACATAATTAAGGCTAGTAAAAACAAGCAAAACAATAAAATAAATAAAACTATTGCTTTTAGTCATTGCTTTGCTCACTTAGTCACACAAGTGGTCTTTACAAATGGGAATTACAAAGAAGTGAAGTGGTAGTAGGGAGAATGTGTGTGTGTGTGTGTGTGTGTGTGTGTGTGTGTGTATGTATGTATGTATATATATATATATATATATATATATATATATATATATATATATATATAGATATAGATAGATAGATAGATAGATATATAGTGAGAGAGAGAGAGAGAGAGAGAGAGAGGGACAGAGAGAGCAACCATAAAATATTATAAACAATATATTTAGCTTGCCCAGTACTGAGACACTCAGGTTGCTTTGCAACTCCAGACTACGACACTAAACAATTTTCATTGCAAATACTTGCTTATAATTGCGCAACTGTGAATGGTCACATGATGTATGAAAGAACAGGAAATGCTTGGTGAATGAAAGAAACCTTGCAACCTATTACTAGCTTTCTAATGGCTCTTGTCTATGTATTAGTGTTGGGCCACAGCCATGAGAGCGTTTGGGGGTGATGAGTGTTATGAGCTCATAGCTGCTGCTGATGTTAGGATTATTTACACAAGCCCTCACTAGTGTGGCGTCTCACTCAGAAGATGTATCCACTGGCGCTAGCACGCTCCTTCCAATTCATCAAGTATAATCTCATATTTAAACAAGTTGGTGGACAGAATACATACTCTCAAACATACTCCCGCTCTCTTACTGTCTTTCTTAAACACACATGCACACACACTGCCTTTCATCACCACTAGAAGATTAACCGGATGCTTTTTAGACAGTCTTGTGTGTACATGCTCTCAGGCCGAGGGGTAGAATTCTGTCACTGAAAAGTTTTTCTTTTTGTTGTTGTTGTTTTTGTTAATTCCAAAAAAATATGATGCTGATTTTTAAAAATGTGTTATTGTTTATGCATTAGCATGTCATTCTGGCAGTAGAAGAAGTGATCTTTCTAAGGATGAAAGGGAAAGTGTCACATTTGTCCAAATTAGAATGCAATTTATAGTAAAAAAAAAAAAAAAATCTGCATTTTATTGTTCTTTCTAACCACACTGTGTTTGTTTAAAAGTTTGTTAAAAAATTGTGATTTTGGGGGGGGGAAAGGGCCCCCGTAAACAATAATCAACTACATATATGCAAGAAGACATTTTGCCATCATCTCAGCTATTGTACTACATTCCTCTGTTGTTGAAGGATGCAGGAAGGAAACCATCATACCCAAGAACTCATATATTCAACAGAGACACTTCAAACATGGATTCCTCACTCAGGATTAAGCAAAAGAATGAAAAGTACGGGTCAGCGATTAGCATAGATCAATTCACACTTTGTATTAGCACACAGACAAAACATGACTAACATGCCCTGGTCTCTCCCTGAACCAGGAAGCTCCTATTAGAAAGACTTGTAGAAGTGTTGGGAGCGCTCTGTGTGTGTGTGTGTGTGTGTGTGTGTGTGTGTGTGTGTGTGTGTGTAGGTGAGCTCTTAAAGATGATTGAACTTTAAGAGTAAATATGACAAGCACACACATACTACAAACGCACACATACACCTGGAACGCTTCTCATTTTACCCAGGTAATGTCTTTCTAAGGTTCATTTCCCATAAAGGTTATATAAGAATCATCACCTGATCCAGTTACAGTGATTTGCAGACACAAGGTGACTTATGGAGGAAAATAGGGGAAAATGGGAAAAAGAGATTGTGGGCAAGTGTCAACAGACACCTATTAAATGTGTTAGTAATATTATACTGTTTTGTAAAGTTGATAATTTTGTTTTGACTGTATTTGTTTGGACTGTGTGTGATGTGAAGCTACTTGATGTAAGCTATTAACAGAATTGTCAGTTACAACCCAAATTCCAAAAAAGTTGGGACAGTATGGAAAAGTCAAAAAAAAAAACTAACAAAAAGGGTCATTTGAAAATTCAATTCACCCTGTACTATACTGACAACACATTATTGACACATTATTTGATGTTTTACTTTGTGAATCTGATGACTGCAACACACTCCAAAAAGGTTGGGACAGTTGACTGTTTACCACTGTGGAACATCACCTTTTCTTTTAATAACACTTTTTAGAGTTTGGGCACAGAAGACATCAGTTAGTTAAGTTTAGCAAGCGGAAGTTTCCCCCATTCATCCATTATGCATTTCTTCAGCTGCGCAATTGTACGGGGCCTTTGTTGCCTCATTTTGCACTTCATAATGCGCCACACATTCTCAATCGGAGACAGGTCAGGACTGCAGGCAGGCCATGCTAGCACCCGCACTCTCTGCTTACAAAACCATGCATTGTAATCTGGGCAGAATGTGGTTTGGCGTTGTCCTGCTCTGGATGGCAGCATATGTTGCTCCAAAATGTGTACATATCTTTCTGCATTAATGGTGCCCTCACAGATGTGCAAGTTACCCATGCCATTGGCACTGACACAGCCCCATACCAGGACAGATGCTGGCTTTTGGACCTGACGCTGATAACAGCTTGGATGGTCCTTTTCCTCTTTGGCCCGGAGAACACAATGGCTGTTTTTTGAAATGTTGACTCATCAGACCACAAAACACAATTCCACTGTGCTACTGTCCATCTCAGATGAGACAGAGACCAGAGAAGTCGGTAGTGCTTCTGGACAGTGTTGATGTATGGCTTCTGCATAGTAAAGCCTTAACTTGCATCTGTGGATGCAGCGGTGAATGGTGTTGACTGACAAGGGTTTACCAAAGTATTCCCAAGCCCATGCCAGGATATCCATTACAGACTCATGACGGTTTTTAAGACAGTGACATCTGAGAGATCGGAGATCACGTGCATTCAGAAATGGTTTTTGGCTTGGCCCTTTACGCACCAAGGTTTGAAAGGATTCCTTGAAACTTTTAATTATATTGTGCACTGTAGAAGGTGAAATGCCCCAAATCCTACAGATTTGTCTTTGGGGAATGTTGTTCTCAAAGTGTTGAATTATTCGCTGCTGAAGCATCTATTGGCAGATTGGCAGGCTTCGACCCATCTTTGCTCTTGTAGGACTAGGCCTTTTTGAAGTCTCCTTATATACTATGATTAGACAATTGCCTCACCTGTTTCTTATTTCACTTTCATATTTCAACTTGTCACATCGCTATTAGGCCTAAATTGCCCCTGTCCCAACTATTTTGGAATGTGTTGCATGCATCAATTTCAATATAAATGTTTATCTTCAAAAAAAAAAAAACTCTGCAGTTGATTAGGTAAAACATCAAATACCTTTATACGATATTAAAGGAATGACTCAGTGACCTTGATTAGCACGTCATTCTCGGGGCTTGATTCATTTATTCATGGTAGCTGTGCTGGTAGAGCTTTTGGCTCACTGATTTTGATAGTAATGTGTACAGTGCATCCGGAAAGTATTCAAAGCGCTTCACTTTTTCCACATTTTGTTATGTTACAGCCTTATTCCAAAATGGATTAAATTCATTATTTTCCTCAAAATTCTACAAACAATACCTCATAATGACAACGTGAAAGAAGTTTGCTTGAAATCTTTGCAAATTTATTAAAAATAAAAAACAAGAAAGCATATGTACATAAGTATTCACAGCCTTTGCTCAATACTTTGTTGAAGCCCTTTGGCACCAATTACAGCCTCAAGTCTTTTTGATTATGATTCTACAAGCTTGGCACACCTATTTTTGGGCAGTTTCTCCCATTCTTCTTTGCAATACAATGCAAATTTATTAAAAATAAAAAACAAAAAAAGCACATGTACATAAGTATTCACAGCCTTTGCCATGACACTCAAAATTGAGCTCAGGTGCATCCTGTTTCCACCAATCATCCTTGAGATATTTCTACAACTTGATTGGAGTCCACCTGTGGTAAATTCAGTTGATTGGACATGATTTGGAAAGGCACACACCTGTCTATATAAGGTCCCACAGTTAACAATGCATATCAGAGCACAAACCAAGCCATGAAGTCCAAGGAATTGTCTGTAGACCTCCGAGACAGGATTGTATCGAGGCACGGATCTGGGGAAGGGTACAGAAACATTTCTGCAGCATTGAAGGTCCCAATGAGCACAGTGGCCTCCATCATCCATAAATGGAAGAAGTTTGGAACCACCAGGACTCTTCCTAGAGCTGAATGCCCAGCCAAACTGAGCGATCGGGGGAGAAGGGCCTTAGTCAGGGAGGTGACCAAAAACCCGATGGTCACTCTGACAGAGCTCCAGCGTGTCTCTGTGGAGAGGGGAGAACATTCCAGAAGAACAACCATTTCTGCAGCACTCCACCAATCAGGCCTGTATGGTAGAGTGGCCAGACGGAAGCCACTCCTCAGTAAAAGGCACATGACAGCCCACCTGGAGTTTGCCAAAAGGCACCTGAAGGACTCTCAGACCAAAGATTGAACAAAGATTGAACTGTTTGGCCTGAATGGCAAGCATCATGTCTGGAGGAAACCAGGCACCAGTCATCACTTGGCCAATACCATCCCTACAATAAAGCATGATGGTGGCAGCATCATGTTGTGGGGATGTTTTTCAGCGGCAAGAACTGGGAGACTAGTCAGGATCGAGGGAAAGATGAATGCAGCAATGTACAGAGACTTCCTTGATGAAAACCTGCACCAGAGCGCTCTGGACCTCAGACTGGGGCGACGGTTCATCTTCCAACAGGACAACGACCCTAAGCACACAGCCAAGATAACAAAGGGGTGGCTACAGGACAACTCTGTGAATGTCCTTGAGTGGCCCAGCCAGAGCCCAGACTTGAACCCGCTTGAACATCTCTTCAGAGATCTGAAAATGGCTGTACACCGATGTTCCCCATCCAACCTGATGGAGCTTGAGAGGTCCTGCAAAGAAGAATTGGAGAAACTGCCCAAAAATTGGTGTGCCAAGCTTGGAGAATCATACTCAAAAAGACTTGAGGCTGTAATTGGTGCCAAAGGTGCTTCAACAAAGTATTGAGCAAAGGCTGTGAATACTTATGTACATATGCTTTTTTTGTTTTTTATTTTTTATTAATTTGCAAAGTTTTCAAGCAAACTTCTTTCACATTGTCATTATGGGGTATTGTTTGTAGAATTTTGAGGAAAATAACGAATTTAATCCATTTTGGAATAAGGCTGTAACATAACAAAATGTGGAAAAAGTGAAGCGCTGTGAATACTTTCCAGATGCACTGTATCTATGTATTGTGTTTTGAACTGACCTCTAACGTGAACATTTTATTTCAATAATTATTTCTGGGTCTTTTTTCCAATAGCCTCAGGATTAGACTGACCATATATGTTAATGAAAAGTAATCTGTTAAAACATTCATGTGAAAGCTTCTAGCATTATAAAAGCTAAATTACCATACATTAGACATTAAATGAGAAACTGTTAAGATAGGACTAGGACTTTTCTCTTCAGTTGTCTTATTTTCTTAAGACATGAGTAGCACACTTACCTGGAAAATTATGAGACTTATGTGTTAAGCAACACAGCCACTCACTGAGTGTTTTTTATTATTTTTATTATTATTATTATTATTATTTTACAGAATCGGTTCACAGTTGTAGATAGAGTGGTCATGGTTCAGTGATAGACTATTATGTGGGTGTGTACAAAATTTACTCTTTCTGAAAATTTGTAAGACATTTTTAGTTGTCACAACTTGTTCAAGCTCTTTTGGCTTGGTGTTTTAAATGGCCTGAAATATATATTACCAAATGTATAGGTATGTAATCCATTTCCACACTGCTTTCAGTGTAATTTGTGGATCATACTGAAACAGCTGATAATCATCTTTGGACCAACAGGCCAGATACTTGCTGTGCTCATGTGAAATGAAGCAGACAGGATGTACCTGATGGCCTGATAATATCAGGTACATGCCAGACCTGAAGGGCATTCAACTAAATTCCCACGCAGATACATACACATTTTATTTTTGATTATTGTTTTTTCTTGTTTTTACACACACACACACACACACACACACACACACACACACAGTTGTTAACAAAACATTAAAATCAGAGAAGTGTGTAATAATTTCATATTATCTCATTCAAATTATTTGTCACACTGAAATATGATCACATCCTGACTTTTTGACCCTTTTTTCCACCCACTAACTAATTTTCCCCTAATACACTACAACTATCAATTGCCACAGGCTAACATGTCCTTCCTCTGAGACACATTAAGCCATTAAGCCAGCTACTACAACTTGTTCAGCTGCTGTTCATACAATGTCTTGGGACAGCTGGAGAGTGAATCATTCTGATCCATAGGGGAGGGAGGAAGAATACCATTCTTTCATCCAGAAAGTTTCCTGGGTTCCTGACCCAATATGGCTATGGGATTAGCAGGAGCTGAACTCACAATTATGTGAACTCTATTACCACTGCACCACTACTACCTGTAAACACCTATTCTAACAGTTTGAATAAGCCCTAATGCTTAGTCTGCTGAACCACTGCATGAAGTCATCCATCCATCTTCTACCGCTTACTCCTTCTTCAGGGACGCGGGGTAACCTGGAGCCTATCCCAGGGAGCACCGAGCACAATGCAGGGTACACCCTGGACAGGGTGCCAGTCCATCGCAGGGCACAATCTCATACACACTCACACACCCATTCATACACTACGGGCACTTTAGACATGCCAATCAGCCTACCATGCATGTCTTTGGACTTGGGGAGGAAACCGGAGTACCCGGAGGAAACCCCCGCAGCATGGGGAGAACATGCAAACTCTGCACACACATGGCCCTGGCGGGAATCGAACCCCGGACACTGCCAGTGTGAGGCGAACTAAGCCACCGTGCGCCCACATGAAGTCATAAAGTTTGTAAAAACTGAAACTGCCCTAAGACTTAAATTGTTAATTCATTTTCAGTAACTGCTTTATCCTGGTCAGGACCATGGTAGATATACTATATTAAAATGTCTGCCTCCTTTATATTTGAAGTTATAAATGGGTTAAAAATTATATACCAGAAATAAACAATATATACCATGTGCTTATTTGTATAGCACATGATTTGATGGGGATTAAAAATAAGGCTTATTTCTGACAACATATATTGATGGCAATATTTATTGAAATAAGAGAAGTAGCCCTGCAGTAGACCACAGCCTGATTGCACAATGATGCTTGGATACAGTAGAACTTGACTGTGGAAAACATGAAGTAAGTCAAGTGGATCTGTACCACATGACAGGAAGACAATATGAATAACTTACTTACTAATATTCTATTTGCTAGAGTTTAATAATAGCAGCTCAGCAGCGCAGCTACAGTCATCTCAAGTGGCGTGTGGGTCCCAGGGAAGTATTTTTCTTGTGGGGCCTTGGCAGGGTGAATGCAGCTTGTGTGTGGCGTGAACATAAAATGATATTAGGAACATAAACCTAAAAATTTGTTAAGTAGGACTTGAATAGCTGTAGCTGTTTACCAGGGATTATTTTCTAGTGATGTATAGTTCACATACTGAATGTGTCAGTGTTATAATGTGCTTCATTATAATATTGTGCTGATGTACACCTGGCAAATGAATATAAACACAAAATAAGTATGGCAACCTATGGATACCTATCTATAATACAGGCTTAAATTATAAATAAAATGAGCAATCTGCTATTTATTTGGAAATGTGTTCAGCGCTCTCAGAAACCTTGTTTTTTAGGTGCAGAATTGCAAATGATATCCCTGATTGAACTTTGTTTTAATTAAATAAAAGTTAAAGATATACATACTGTATGTATACATTATTAAGACTGAGGATTTTAAGCAAGACAGCTATTTCCCACAATAATGGGCCTCATTTGTCAATCTTTTAGTAAAGTTTTGTGTAAAGGTTTGTGTAAGCCAAACTGAACAAAAATGTTCTGCCAGATTTACAAACACATTTTGGAAAGGCTGAAAAAAGCATAATTGGCTGGCGCATTATGGCTAATGGCCATGCACAAACAGACAAGCCCATCCTCTGTTTATATGGAGCCATTTCTTTTATTATAATTGAATGATTAGTTTTATTTGTGTTAATTTATTGGTTTGTGTTGACTTGTTTTCTTAATTTTTCATATTGTTTAATTAATAGCAATAATATAAAAGCAATGGTTTAAAAAAAAAATTCTTGATGGAATTCTTAGTACCTGACCTAGTGAACTAGCATGAGTATGTGTTTTTGATCATGACTACAAAGTGTTTCTATAAATTGCTCTGGATGAGGGCATCTGCTAAGTGTTGTAAACATAATAAAACTAAACAATTTATACTTGACAGTATAATCCATATATTTAAGTGCACTTATCCATGTAAACCGTATTGTGGCACTAAGTAATGATTTGAGAAGAAAGGCAAAATAGAAAATTAATACAATAAGAGAAACCGATTATGCTACCCTGGCAAATATACAAAGGGAATGCCTAAAGGACACAGGTTTGACTTCTCAAAGAGGGACCATGAGACATGGATATCATGTAACTGTCTCTTAAATGTCTTTATTAGAGCAGCAATAAATATTTTAAGATAAAATGCATAAGAACTTCATTTCAATTACACTCAAGAGCAATCAGCATCCCCACAAATAGCTGCTGCCAAAGTAAAGACACCAATCCTGATCCTGGTTAATGTCTAGTTAATTGTCTGTGCAGAATTTCATATGTACCTCCATGTGTATATAGGTTTCCTACATATTGTCTTGTTCTTCTGAGCTGTGCACAGTGGAACACAGATGGGGCGCAGGTGCTAATCCTATTTATGAACAGTAAAAGAGGAGGAGATTGTGTGTGTGGTTTAGGGAGTTTGAGTGTGTGTGTGTGTGTGTGTGTGTGTGTGTGTGTGTGTGTGTGTGTGTGTGTGAGCGTGTGTGCATGCATGTGAGAGTGAATATTGAATAACAATAAAAATAAATCCTTATAAAGAAGGATCTGTTTTTACTGTTATTCAATTAACAAACTCATTAACTTTCATCAGCTATTGTTGTTCAATTAATATCTTTCATCAGACAGACATCCATCCATTTTCTTTACCTCTTATCCTACAGAGTCACAGGGAACCTGGAGCCTATGCCAGGAAGCATGGGGCACAAGGCGGGATACACCCTGGACAGGGTGCCTATCCATTGCAGGGCATAATCACATATACATTCACACACCCATTCATACACTATGGACACTTTGGACATGCCAATCAGCCTACCATGCATGTCTTTGGATTGGGGAGGAATCCGGAGTACCTAGAGGAAACCCCACAGCATGGGGAGAACATGCAAACTCCACACACACAGGGCTGTGGCAAGAATCAAACCCCCAACCCTGGAGGTGTGAAGCGAACATGCTAACCACTAAGCCAAGGTGCTAGCCTGCCATCAGGAGCAACTTGGGGTTCAGTGTTTTGCCCTAGTACACTTCGGGCCGGGAATCGAACTGCCAACTCTATGAGTAGACCCGCTCTACCACCTGAGCCACAGCCGCCCACCAAAATGAACCATTGAGAGAAGTCAGTGTTCTTTATGGACTCAGATGGGCACTTTGTCTCGCGTTCATTCAATTTATTTATCATTTACCATCTTGGACATGAAGACATAATCAAACTTTGCTTTTACGTCACAGCAATTGCATTTCATGGTCACTGGGAAGAAGGAATAGATGCTTTGCTAACAAGCTACTTTTAAAGACAGTTTTGTGCCTGCATTGCTGGGATTCTTGATACAGTTCATGGCAAGGTACAAAATAACATTTGTCAGGGGAAACAGCTTACTCTGAGACTTTCTGTAGCCTCAGTGTTTCAAAAAGCAACATATGCATTGACATTGACAGGAATATCATATCTCTCAAAGTCACAGTGCTGTAAAAAATTGTACTTCAACAGATCTAAAGATTTTTCACAAGGCTTTGTTGTGCCTGTTACAATCCAGTCTAAAGAACCATCTGCATGTGCACTTGGTAAGCTAAGGATATTCAAACTCCACAGCACAGATAGGCTCAGACAGAGTGGTGAGATGATTGCCAGAAAGGATGTATGTATGCCTGCAAAAGAGGGAAGGACCAGAGAAAGAGAATGTAAAATGACTGAAAGGGGGGAAACGATCAATGATTGCTCTCAATGTCTGAATAAAAACATTTCTTCCAGTCCAGTCAGAGAATTGGGTTGGTGTGTCTGAGTTAATGGCAGTGATGAAGGCAGTAAGAGCATCATTAGTTTGCCTGCTAGAGCTCAAACCACCTGTGCTCTGCTCTTGCTTAATGCTGTTGTGTGTGTGTGTGTGTGTGTGTGTGTGTGTATGTGTGTGTGTGTGTGTGTGTGAGAGAGAGAGAGAGAGAGAGAGAGAGAGAGAGAGAGAGAAGCACAAAATAAGAGGCAAAAGAGACAGTAAAGAAGGGAGAGAGTAAGTGTGTGAGAGAGAAATATAAAATATACCATAAGCAACAATTCTCTACTAGAGTTCTACTAAAAGTATGAATTGTGTACCATAAACACAGAAAGTAAGGTTATATCCACATGCAGCTTGGTAAAGAGATCCAATGTATTTTGGTTGCTTTTAGAATTTAAAGGATTAAATAGAACATTTTGAGCAATATCCTCTGTTGTGATTAGAGCTTGAAAATCAAAGTGGAGGAATTTACTAAAGTGATTATCTTTGGTATATTAATATTGCCACCTTGCTATTCATTTAGATTTTGGAAAAAAACTTTCTGTAAAATTGTTGCAAGAAAAATCATGAGCTATATACACTACATATAACTCTATGGGAAATATGTTTTACCATATAAAATAATTTTTCCTCTACTTAAAAGTTAAAACTTTACATTCGGTTTAAATTAACTAACATTACTTCCTGCACTGAATAATGTTAGCAAAACATACATATCAGCACTTAGTAATTAACACACATATTCATTAATGTTTGTTCATTAAATATGTAAAATTTAATGTTAATATATTAAATGCTGTATTAGATAATTAAATATACATGAATAAATATGGCTGGATTAATTGTTTATACCATCCACAACAAACATGAGCACTAATTGAATTACAACATGATAATAATCAGTCAGTGTTGGAACCCACCATTGCCAATTAACTACTGCAAACATATTCATTAAGGCATTGGTTGTTGTGGACATATTTTAGGTCATAATTGTAATAAACATTGGTTAATTCCAATATTTATTATTATTTGGCTTACTTTGTTCATTATTGAGAAATATTAATTAAAAGTACTGTATTCATTTCTTGCTGAACATTACCAATGATTTATTAATACTAATGGTCATGTGTTTTAATTGTTAATATAACAAATGAGCTGAAATAAATTAACTTTAATGTACATCCCAAAAACCACATCCTTTTTTTCTTCACACATATCTTGAAAACATACATCAAAACTTTGACTTTGAAGTGTGGCGTTGCAGAGATTATCAAGCACCTGTCATCAAGCTGCATCTATCTCTCATCCTACTAGTTGCAAATAAGGGCTCATCATAAGTGAATATAAAATATAAATGGAATATAGGGGCACTTGACATGGAGGACCATAGTCACAGACACAGAGACATTTGTGTTGTTCTGTAAGACAGAAGGTACACAAAGTCTCTCAGGCTCTTTTTGTATCTGTATGTTTAAATCTGATGTAGTAAAGGCCACTCTCTATGAGCTATACAGTGTGTTAGTTAGTTACCGTGTGTTAGTGTGTTAATTAATTATAAATCAATGCTACTTCAACAAATGGCAAGGCCAATTCTTTTTGTTTTGCTATAGACTGAAGAAATTTGGTTTTGAGATCAAAACATGAATATGAGATGATAGATCAGAATTTCAGCTTTCATTTCCTGATATTTACATCTTAAACAACTTAGAACATAGAATTTAGAACATTTGGTGGAAGACCACCCAATTATTAGGTGTGCAAAAATATAGAAATGGATTCATAGGAACAGTCTTAAGGTAAATAAAAATAAATAACACTATTTGGTTGCATATCCCTTGCTTCTGCATCAAGCTGGAGACCCACTGACATCAGCAAATCCCTTGCTTGCAATAACTGCATCAAGCTAGTGACCCACTGACATCAGCAAACTGTTGCATGCTTCTTTTGTGGTGCTTTTCCAGACTTGTACCATGTCTTCTTTGTTTTGGGGGGTTTCTCCCTTCAGTCATCTTTTCAGGATGTGAAATTCATGATCAAGGAGGTTAAGGTCTGGTGATTAGCTTGACCAGTCTAAAACCACCCCCCCCCCCCCCCCCCATTAAGTCCTTTGTTGTATTGTCATTGTCATGCTACATGATGAAGTTCCTCCCAGTTAGATTTGAGGCATTTCTCTGAAAATTGGCAGAAAATGTTTCTGTAGACTTCTGAATTCATTCTGCTGTTCCATCATCAGTTACATCAACAATAAAAACTAGTGAGCCCATTCCAGAAACAGCCATGCAAGGCCAAGCGATGACACTAACTCCACTATGCTTGAACTCTGAGCTCATATGTTTTGGATCATGAGCAGATCCTTTCTTTCTCTGCACTCTGGCCTTTCCATCACTTTGGTAGAAGTTAATCTTTGTTTGAGAACTTTTGTGGCTTTTTGATGTTCCTTTTGATGAAAAGGTTGGGTTCAAACAAATGGTGCCATGTTCTAAGTTGTTTAAACCATGTACATATAAATATCAGAAAATCAAAGCTGAATTTCTGATCTATTGCCTTATTTTCATCTTTTGATTTCAAACCCAAATGTCTTTAATGAATAGCAAAAACAAAAGAATTGGCCTTGCCATTCCAGTACTTTCAGAGGGGACTGTACTGGATATCAAGAATTATCCAAATGTAATTAGTCACAACCATTATTTGTTGAGCTAGGCAGCATATTTAAGCTGCTACTATTTTAGTAGTAAAGTTTAGCATATCTAAACTACTATTACTACTTTTTTTGTTTGTCTTGGTAACACAGAAAACAATTTGCATGTGTATGGCTCCATGATGCCGCGATGCCTTGTCCTAGTCCTTGGTGTAAAGGTTGTGTAAAGAGATTTTGTCAGCAACAAGTATTACTGGAATTTCTTTCACTCTCATTCTTTCCTTCTCTCTTTCACCTTCCACACACACATTTATCTTTTCATCCTTTCTTGACCTTTCTATCATTCTTTCTTTCTCTATAATAATATTTCCTATTCGCGCGCACACACACACGCACGCACACACACACACAAACACACAGCAGAGCACAAGAGGGTTGTGCCTCAAGGCTCTTCTCAAGATGAAGATTAAAAGTTATGCACTGACAAACCAGATGATTAATTGTCTGTGATTATCCTTGATCCCTTTTGACAGAGGACTTGATTGTTCATGCCTGTAAAATGTGTCACTCTCTTTCTTTTAAGCTTTAAAAGTGCTTGGTCACAAAGCCCTTTATTATATGTTAGTAGATGCTGTGTTCTCCACTTCCCACTGGGATTATGCTGTATAAACACATAGATCTCTGAGAGGAACACTTTCTTGTTTTTCAGCTAAAAACGCTCAAGGTGTTAACATTTTAAACCTTTATTTGTGCAGTTTACAACTGTGGCATGTAGGGATATGGAAGTTTCTTATCAATTAAACATAAGCCAGTATTATGAATATTTATATTCAGACAACCACTATTAGTTACACTTTTAGCTTTTATTTATAGATTACGGGAAAATACTGAGCATCCATTCTGAACAACTTGGTGTCACATTAATTTGAGTTAAAATGAAGGCTTTTTTTTTATATCATCAGAAACACATCTCTGATTCCAGTAGACCACTCCTCATAATTTACAAACATACTAAATGCATTTTTTATTCAACATTTACCATCATCCATTTAACTCTGGCTAAATCAGCAATATAATGAAATGTTTTCTGTTGCACATTTGATCAAATGTGGATCAGGTAACTACACAAATACCTTTTCATCTAAAATTTTGAATAATATTTATAAATAGCTATGAATATATACACTGAAGGAAAGTATGATAGACATTTTACCCAGGTTTTCTTTGGCTTACTCAAATCATCAGCAAAACAGTCTTCTTTTCTCATCTTCTGATCTCATTTCCTAATAATTAGCACTGAAGCAGTAGATCAGTACTCTCCACCTTCATACCTGTATGGATGTGCCAGTCTCTCAGGGCAGCTGCTGGAGCTGTAGCTGCTGTAACGGTAGCCTTCAAAGTTCTCACTTCTTTCAATTTTTGTCGGGACCGTGTCCTGGTAGGACAGAGCCGTTTTTATGACGCTTGAATCCTCTGGGATTTTCAAGTCAGAGTAGGAGTTGGGGGAGTTCTCCTCTAGAAGAGAGTTACAGTTTGACAGGCCCTTCATATCATAGATACTCTCACCATATTTTACCACAGATGGTTTAGGACAGGGCTGGTAGGACACTTTAGTGGTGGTGGTTATAATGGTCTGAAGGGCTGTCGGAGTAGTTGGAGAGGGCCCTGTGTACCTGCATGGGTATTCTGTGTTGTAATAGTGGTTGGCGTTGGCAGAAAGCTGTGGGTATTCCCCTCTCTCTCCATATGGCCCTTTGCCCAGGATCTGCTTCCAGCTATGGTGCTTGGTGGTGGCATCTGGATAAGAGCGTTCATGGTTTGGTAGTGAGCTGGTTGTGTGAGGCATCCCACTCAGGCCAGAGCAACTTTTATTGAGGTCAGCCTCACTGTGAGGGCTGGCAGGGTCCTTATACAGTGCTGTGGGGTAGGGTGCAGAGCTGAGGTAGCCTGGCACTGCAAAGTCATATCCGCATGGGGGTCTTGCCATGTACAGGCGGTGGTTAGAAGGCTTCTGCAGAGGGCTTGCAGCATCAGCCATGGCTGTTGGGCCATGTGTGTCATAGGGGAACTTGTAAGGCTCTGTGTTCTGGAACGGCGTGTAGTGCTGTGTCTGGATGGGGAAATTGGATTCAGCAATGATGCTGAAGCGATCTGGGGTCTCCATGGTGAGCTGGTGGATGTTGGGAAAGGGCATATCATGGTAGCGGCCAGGCTGGGAGAAAAAGAATGGTGTTTATTAGGCCACAAAGTCTCTTCATACATTAGATATTAATACAGATACATTTGGGTCCATAAGTATTTGGACAGTGACTTTTTTTTTGTACTTTTGTCTCTGTACACTGCCACAATGGATTTGAAATGAAACAATTAAGATGTCATTGGAGTGTAGACTTTCAGCTTTAATTCATGTGGTTTAACAAAAGTATTGCATTAACCATTTACAAATTACATACATTTTTTATGGTCCCTCCATTTTGGGAAATGAATATTGTAAATAGAAGGTCAGTGTGTTTAGTTTCTTGTACAATAAGTATAAGAAATCATGGGTAAGTGTTTTAAGTTAACCATTAATTTATATTTAATTAATTATAGATGGACCTGCCTAAATATTTTAAAAACCTTTTAAGAGATTATGAAAAACACATTAAACAAAGATAAATATTACAAAACCATGAGCCTTTTGGTGCTTGTTTCTGTGCTTTATGCTCCAGGCCCAGCATAATCATGGCTGCATGCTGAAACAATGTTTGTCTTAAAAAATATTGAAATGGTGCTGACTTTATTGAAATTTTCCCCTCACGTAGGTAAACCAATTTGGCATTACACAGCCAGCATCTAAAGTGTGTGTTTACTATAAATATTTGTGTAATGAAGCTTGTTGATGGTGGCTGGCCTTCTGGCGTGACACTGCAGAAACAGACAAGACTTTCAAGTTTCATTCTGCTTGCTCTGACTTGTGACTAATTCATGTATTAGATCTAAATGTGGAGGGTATGGTCATCTTTGCAGCACAGGGATGGACACTTGAGATTTAGAGTGTCTAACATGTTTATTTAATGTAAAATATGAGATTTAAAAAGAGGTTAGTAAGCCCATGTATTTTGTTAAGTGTAGTACACCAGGTGATTTAATCAAGCTGTAATACTGTCCAATTTAAATTTTAATCATCTTACCCAAACATGTTCATCGCAGAGATCACACAACATTTATAGCAGAGATCACAGATTGTTTAACATCGTGCACAATATAAAGAAACATTTGCGAAGGTTTATACTACTACTACTACTACTACTACTACTACTAATAATAATAATAATAATAATAATAATAATAATAATAATATGTGTGTGTGTGTGTGTGTGTGTTACCTCTGGTTCTACAAGTCTCCTTTTCTGCGAGAAGTGAGGGGAAGCCATCCTCCTCTTTACTGCGCTTCTCCTCGCCTCCGTTTCCGACTTGCTCTCGGGTCGCGGGTGATCGTGAACGCCTTTAGCCTATAAAAATGTCCAGTATCCATCTGATTCAGAATTATGACCAGAATTCAGAATTATAGCACAACAGATGTCGAGCAAGACATGATAAACGTGATGAGCAGCTAAGCCGATATAAATCTGATCACAGAGTGTATTTGTAATGTTGCCAGTTTTATAACTGCTCACCCAAAATACAAATAACCAAGTAAATCACTAATGCTAAACAAATTTACTTTTTAAAAAAGGCATAGATTAAATGATTATTTAAAAATGTTCCTAAAATTCTTTTGACAAATTAATTTCACTGAGTCACTAATTCAATTTATCTAACTTGACTTTTCTGTATTTAAAATATGCTTAAGCTGCTTATACGTAGCCTACCACGTTTTGTCCACAAATATATAAAAAAGAAAGCTTCTAAAGTCGTGAGCGTTTTGCATAGACTTGTTAAAACACAGACTCAGTATTGTTACAATACTGCAAACACACAAACACACACCTGGAAGAATATGGCCTTGCCGTCCACTCTCCAGAAATTGGTGACCGGATAACCACTATGGCCACGACACGGAACCAACTCGAGAGCTGAGCTGCAGTTTGGACAAAGCTTTTCTAGAGACAATTTAAAAAAGATACAGTTAATATGGGCCACGGTATTAAACTAGACCATGATTCACCAAAATGTAAAACATTGAATCAATGATAAATCTGCTAAATAAATAAACAATCAAATATTCGGGCATGCTAGCAAATTGGAAAATAAAATATGTAGGTAATATGGCAAAACATTTGATAACATGGAAGTAAACAAAGCCTAAAAATTAATAACAATGATCACAATCGCTGCATGACAACACTTTGCCCTTTTATACTTTTTGCCCTCTTTTTACAATGTACCATAATCTACAGGGGGACAGTGGAACATAAACCATGTCTCCGACTATAGGTGAAGAGAGGATAAGATTTGTTTAGGAATCTATAAGTAAAACCTGGTGTAGCCTTTTTGATACCAACTTCAGATTGTGGTCACTGGGTTTTGACAAAAGAATAATAATAATAATAATAATAATAATAATAATAATAATAATAATAATAAAATTAAACGATGCATCACTGTGAATCACGCCAATTATTATTATTATTATTATGCAATTTGCACGAGCCAACTTGTACAAATGGTGCTGGAGATGGTACGTTCAAACACCTTGAACACGGTTTGTTCAAGGTAATTAAACTTACTTTGCTGCTTCTGGCGGGCTTTATCACAAATAGCAGGCCGCAGTTGGAGTTTGGTGCCGTCTGCCAGTGTGCAGTTTCTGGAGCAAACCACGACACCCAAGCACGATTTCTTCAGGATTTGACAGTTGTGGTTATTGGTGTTGCGCATGGCCCAACCGCTCAAGTGGCGCTGGGCGTTTTTGTCTTCGGCACTGTATATGTACCGAACATAACCATCTGTCCACTCCTGAAACGCATCGTACTGCTTCGTGTCCTGTGAACATAATTAATAATTTATATTTTCATATGTCCCCTCAACAGAGATGTAAATGCCCACAAATCGTGACGAGCCATGATTACAATCTAGAGCGCTGACCAGGAGTTATTCCAATTATCAGCCAAACAACCAAATCAACCAGTTCAATCGAAACATCAAAAAACTTAATTCAAATGTACCGGGTAGTTTTGGCAAGGGTACCAAAATGTACCAAGGGTACCAAGGGTACTAAAATGGGGAACATCTTATTTGATACAACATACATAAAGCATGTCCTGTAACAAATTATTGTTACCTTCCATAACACAACAAATATAATCTGTTAGTCTATAATCGTTAATATTTATGGACTATTAATAATAGTTTTGCTAATCTCTGAGCTAAATTGACGAGTGTGTTGAGTTTATTGTGCCAATATAGGTAAAACATTTTACCTGAGGAAGTTTAGGGTCGTTGATATCCCAGGTTAGCTTCATTCCGAACGAGCACACGCAGTCTGAGTTTTCAAACTGATCTGACGATTTTGACATGGTGCGAAGTCACTAAAAGTTGTCAACGAGCTCGTGTCTGCTTCTGTGAATTCAGCCAGAGATGAATCAACTCTGAACCAACTCTGAACTTAAAGCTAGCAAACCTTTATAAATATATTACTGAGATCTATGAAATTCACAGGTAGTTCCAGAATTAGTTAAGCCATCTGCTATATTCTTAGTGCATCGCTTAAATCCAGGTCTCGCTGCTCCCTCACAGGTGCGCTTCAGGAGACACAGGAGGTGGGTAATGATCTCAGGTATGACTGCTGCTGTGTGTAGCCTATGTAAAAGAGGGAGGCAGGGCCGAAACACTGCTCCAGCTTAGCTCTCTTGAAGACACACTCGGCGTAGACTACTTTCGTTTTACCTTATCCGTACCACTGACCTACACAAATGACGCGCTTTAATTCGAGAGCGTTCAATCAGTGCACGGATCAACCGCTCAAAATCTATACGAAATTAGATTTTAAATTAAAAGACAATGTAGAGACTGGCTACACAAACCCATTATCTTCAAAATCATCCTAGAACTAATCCTGAAGTTTGCAGGGTTTTTTTTCTTTTTAAGGAAACGTGGTTATCGCAAGTTAAAAACAAACAAACAAAAAACAAACAAACAAAACAAACAAACAAAAAAACAAAAAAACAAAAAGAGAGACGTTACAGTTGACTATAAGTGTCAGCAAAGCCACACACGCAGTCGAGAATTAGAGTCATTCACAGGCAAGATGTCATATAATGGAGGTCATTATTTGTTATATGTAAACGAAAAGCCATTGTGCAATGCTGACACAACACAACAAGGACCGGTCAAACAAAACAGCGCATATAGTAAACAGACGAGCAATTTCAGTTTTAGCCGGCGTGCGCGTCTTTATATAGCACTTGTACAGTCCTGAAATATGTAAAACATTAACCTCAGCTTCACCTAATTTGGTTATTATTATTATTATTATTATTATTATTATTATTATATAACAAAAGAATACACTTTAGTTTTCAAATGATCTTTTTTTAATATCGCTGTTTTGCGCAAAGTGCGCGTAGAAGGGAGCGTGTTTATCATGCACATATGCATGCGTAGAGGGCGGAAGTAATAGTCAGTGCAAGACCGACTGAGTTTAATATTATATTAAAAGTATGCTTCATCAGAGAACCTAAAATTTTCTTATCTTGTGTTTTATTATTATTATTATTATTATTATTATTATTATTATTATTATTATTTTAAATGTAGCTACAGTCTTCCCTTTTCAACCCCTAACCACAGATAGTTTAATGCAGTTGTTTGCTGTGTTTCATTTTTGCACACTCAAACCTCTGCTGAAGGACCTAAAATTTGTGCAGGAAGCTGCCATCGGAAAAAAAAAATCACCTCACATTTAAGTTTCAAAACACGTGCACGGCGCCATTCTAATGGAGCGCACCTGTGCCCATTTGTCTCTTGCGAGGTCGCCAGTTCGGAAATGATGAGTGTAAGTTTATTTTGACAACAAATTAGGTTACATATTTCAAAAGCAAAGTATACCTACATAAGAGGCACGGATAAATGATCTAACAATGATGTGTATATTTTGCGAAACAATTTGTACAATATAACCGAGCTTCTATCTAGGTTAACAACCGAGGCTTTGTCACCCTGTAACATACTCATGAGGATTCATTTAAATGCATTTCCCCCTTCTGTTTATGCAGCTTGCAAGCAGACTGGAGGCTGCATTCGCCACTAACAATGTCACTGCAGTTTTTCTATTTATTATTGGAGAGAAATCATCAGTGTCTCTGATCGATCAATTGGATGACGTTGCATGCAGGGTATCTGATTTCAAGACACTTTTTTCTTTATATTTTGCATGTATATAAAGGGGTTAAGAACTGGACATTCATAACAAAAAAATTCTTCATAATGACATTTAATTCATGACTGCTAATTAACAGCTCTTCCTGAGTTGGTGTGTTAGAGCAGGGAAAATACTGTAATGTGCATTATAGTAGGCACTCAAGGACCAGGACTGAGAGTCTGTGTATTATTTAGTACGGTTGTATGAGCTTTTGGGTAGAGCCTTTGACCGTTTAAGAATATGCGCAGACTACTTTTCATATAGGCCTAACAAAGGCAAGTCGTGTTTTATCGGGTTCGTTTCGCCTCAATTGATGATGATGGTTATTTAAAAAATTATATATTTGAGTCCAGAAAGAACAATGTCTTACGATTAAAATAATTTAATGAAACTATTAAAATCATTAAAGTATAATTGACAGAAACAAAGATAGGATAAATAAGATGAGTTAAAACGCTCACATCCTATTATTTTAATAATAATCACAAAATAAAATAATCGTTTATTTCACTATTGCTATAATAAATTGCGAAGTTGGTGTGACCTGGTGCGTCCCAAGCAGGGTGTCTTCCACGGAGACCCTGACCAGGATAAAGTGGTTAATGAAGATTTAAAGTAATTTGAACAAGTCATATATTGCATTTACATTTATTCATTTTAGCAGACGCTTTTATCCAAAGCGATTTACAAATGAGGAAATGCTAGCAAATAAAATATTGCAATATTTTATGAACTATATATGTTTTTCTGAAGTGGCTGATCGTGGGGAAACCTACTATTATTTAAACAGAAAAATGTCTTTAGAAACAACTTATCATGCAGGCTACTCATAATGACTTAGGCCTATATATGTTACATTAATCACTGACGTAGGTTTATTGTTAATTTAATATGTTGCAATTTGATTGGCATCAACTAGGTGGTTAAATAAAATTAAGTATGCAAAACTCCTTAATAATGACATTTAATTGGCGTGATTTGAAGGTAAAGTAGGCCTAATTCTGGGGATGTTTTGCCCGAGCTATCCCTTTTCTTGAAATTGTTTGTCAAATACTAAAATCGATATTGAATATATTCGCTTTTAATTGCGGTTAAATTTGTCATCAACAATTACGTAGTAAGCCTATGAAGCACATTTCACCGGAACAGCCCCCTTCCCATCTGAGCCTCAAAAGCATAGACAAATTTTTGATAAGAACAATATTTTCGTTTTGCGCTTTTTTTAACAAACCTGTACGGTAATTATAGCCCGTTGCTGCGCACATTCTGCGCTTATTTATAATGCAGAAATAGCGTCCTGCGTTCGTTTATAGATGTTCTTATAACAATAGGCTACCGCAAATATTTTTCTGCTATTTTGTCTACTTTATGACCGTCATTTTCTAAGAAACTGCTTAGAGCATGAAACTATAGGTAGCTTATTTTTATAGGCTCTCTTATGATCAGTAAATGCCTCCAGGTTTAAAATATATAAAGAAGCATGAATATATGGGGGTGCAAAAGTGAAGTGTGCATGCGGCAGAAACACTTGGTACGACGCCTCAATAGCTAGGACAATCTTTTTTTTTTTTTTGTTCTTTCTTTCTTTATTTATTTATTTATTTAAATCTGCATTAAAAAAAGATTGCTCGTGTCCTGAAGATGATGGGGCGATAAAAAGAAAATATCTTCTGGCAGCTGATGAAATGTAACATTCATAGAGGCTTGCTACATTGGAGTGTGTCTTGTAAATATTACTGTATGCATAGAATGTAGTGCTATGGATGTACATTGTAGATCCATTTGGCTTTCAGTCCTTTATCAAACATTGCATTTGAGGGGGTTTTATGTTTTCTCTTATTATGTGTGCAAAAGGATTAGAGTTAATTTTTCCACGTGCTCTTTTGAGTTAATATTGACTGGATGTAATTGTTTTGGTCCATCTGTCCAAATTTGTCCATTTTTCTTCCACAGGATCTGCATAAACATGAATTCAAAAATGTTACACTGATATTACGGGCGCTTGAGCAAGTAATCTCCAAAGATGAAGACTGCATCAATCAATTGGTGTGTCAGGGGTTATTGGTCAAGATAAGTGTCCCCTTTTATTTGCCTTGCAGATTTGAAAAAGATATTTAAACAAGTCCCACAGATACAATGACATATTTTATATATACACACACGGTTGGTGGTGGTTTGAGGCAGAATGGAATAGATTTATTTATTTGGACTATGCTGAAGACCTTCAATCTGTAGTTGATTATATATTTGTATATAAAAATGATGTACAATAGTAATGTACCTACAATGTTTGTTAAAATGTACTCTTGCGGGGGCAGTGGTTGTTCTAATAGTCTAACCTAAGGTCTTTCCTTTCTTTTTAAACCATACATGCTAAATTGGTTTGAGATGGTTTGTGAGCATCTAAAAGTGCTGCAGAAACCAAACAAGGCTCCAATGCGGCTCATGGAAGTGTTCTGTGAAGTGTCCATGGTAATGAGATATATAGGCCAAAATTACTCAAGCCAGTATACATTCTGGATTCAGCAAATAGTTTTCTTAGCTGTTCATTTAAGAAAACTTGCCTATTTCCAGCCACCTCTCACCTGGGATTTTATGTGTATTCTTATTTTTTCTCTCTCTCTTTCAGAGACTTTGCCAGAGCAATGCTGAAGGTGGCCACACAGACATTTGTTTTTTTGTTATTTTAAATTTCTGTGTTAATGTAGCTTCTTCGTGACTTTGTATGTGGCAGGCAGCATTAAGATTTTGGAGATTCTTTTACTGAGGTTTGGAGCTGTTGTTATTGACCAAGATGTACATTTCAATCTTCGTCTAGAGGTAGGTTTAATGCCAGAATGTTGTAAATGATGTACTGTATAATTTAAGGTGGGCTAAGTTGCTCATAATAGCCTACAATAACTATATGTACAGTATACAAATTTCATTTGTCACCCTCTCTCCAAACAGGCCATTAAGACAATAAATTCAATGTTGGACAGTGCTTCAAAAGACACTCGTAAAAAAATATGTCAGTCTGATCATAGTTCTCTGCTGTAAGTTTCAGTATAAATTACTTGTATAAAACAGATGTTTATATGTGTATAAATAGTGTGTGTGAACTATATAAAAGCAATTAACATTGACTACTAAATATAGAAGTAAATGTAATGTCATTTGCATATTTCATAGAAATTCTGATTGTTACTGATGGACTAATAGTTGTAATGTAAACTGATGTTTACCAAATACTGCCTCCTAGTGGCATTCGGGTTTACAATACAGCTCACTACAACGAGTCATACAATGTTTTTACACATTTTATTTTAATGCCTACACATTTATGCAGAATTTGAATACTTTTGTTCATGCATTTTTTTTTTTAGAGAGGAGTTTGCTAAAGTGATAATTGATGTTGGTGGTAGGTCATCCTTTCTCTTCTATTTGTTTTAAGTTCTCAGTTCAACATACTTGCCATTGTCTGTTTTTGTAAGTGTCAGCTCAACATGTTAAAAATGAACTTTTCAAATGCCTCAAAGTTTCTATTTTTTTGGTTAGATTATGAAATGCAGGTGGCCATTTCCGAGGCACTCTGTCGGATGACGCCAAAGAAATTAAGGGAGGAATTGGTTGGCAAGTGGTTCAACTACAGAAGCTTTGCTTCAACTTTCACAACAATAAGAGTTAAAGAGTTTGAAACGGTATGTAATACAGTAAAAATCTCCTAAATCTCATCCCTGTAGATAACAATTCATCAGAATACCAGAATGCCAATAATATCTATGTCTGTATTGCTCAGTTATCATTAATGCCTTTGTATAAAGGACTGTAGGATATTTCTGAATGAACTCAACAGCTATTTTGGGAGCTCAAGAAGGTATGTGCTTTATGTTTGTATTAGTATTCCAAAGTAATACAGCAGTCAGAAATATTTGGTTCTATTTGTGAATGTGACACCCTTATTTTCTCTAATATGTGCGCACACAGAGTGTTTTCATATCCATGCATAAGGGCATTTCTAGACACCACTGAGGTAACTTACTACTTTCATTATTTACCACTTACTTTGTGTGTATAATAAAATAAATTTGAACTTTTGCATATAGAGAAAGGAAACAGCAAAGTGTGATTAGGCTGCTCAAACATTCTCCTTAATGCTTGTTTTTTGGTTGACTTAGTTGTTTAAACCTGAGGATGAACTTTTGCAGAAGTTCTGGATAGACTTCAACATTGGGACATCTTGCATTGGCTTCTATGTAAATGACCCACAAGTGAGTTTTGATACAAACTTAGTACGTGACTTAAATTTGACATCAATTAAATCAGCTTTGTCATTTCTGGACAATTCCTACAAGTTTGTTCATAAGAATGACTTTTCAGTCGTAAATGTTGGGTTTAGTTTATATCCAGTAAACTTCACATGACCTTTATAACATGCCTCAGTAAATAAACTTTAACTCATAAGAGAGGTTGAACAACCTTCTTTTGTGAAAAATGTTCTGATTGTTATACACTTTTTTTTTTTTTTTTTTTTTTTTTTTTTTTTTTAATAAATAAAACTGGTTCATGACCTAATTTCATCTATTTATAGGAAACCCTGTGGGAACTTATTCATTTGCCTAAAGAAGCTGTCAGTTCATACAACTTACAAGGTGAGTCAAAAGCATCATCTATGGCCTGAAAACAAGGCTAGCATTAAAAACAAAGTTATACTTGATTATGCTTTTTAAGGTTTGTGTATGTGAAGTTTTATACATGGTTTTGTTTTTTTTTTTTGCTATGCAATGAATTTTTGAGTAAAACTTTCCTTCCTCTCATTAGAATGTGATGATCAGAACATCTTGAACATTCACATGTTGCTTCCTGTGGGTCATGGACAGATCACTGGAAAAATGGTGCAGATTACCTTTGACTCTAAGCATGATATTCAAACTGCTGTGAACAAAGTCTATGCTGGAGGAGGTGAATTACAGCTGCTAGAGACGGGAAAGGTTTATTGGCTTTTTGTAAATATGGATATGATCGGTCAACAGTATTTGATTGCCTGACTTGAGGCTGTATAATTCAGTAATGGTAGATGCAGCTGTGAGATTTGCTATGCCAATAAACTCTATGACCCATTTCAATCAGATTTCACCCTTTCCACAGTACTGAAACTGCTCCCGGGGGCCCTTACTATTCTCACTCTTTTGGATCCTAGTTCTGCTATTGACACCATTTCTCACTCCATACTCTTATCGAGGCTTTCAGCCTTGGTATCTCTGGCACTGTTCTCACCTGGTTTGAATTTTATCTATCTCACAGACTATACATTTTTATATATATATATATTATATTTATATACATAATATATACATATTATATATTTATATAATATATATTATATTATATAATGTATATAAATATATTTTATAATATTTATATATATACTATATTTAATATATATATTATATTTATATATTATATATATAAAATATTATATTATTTATTTATATATATATAATTTATATATATTTATATATTATATTTATATATATATATAAATTATATAAATATTATATATTTATATAATATATATTATATATAGTATGTATATAAATATATTTTATAATATATATGATACATATTTATATATATACTATATATAAAATATATATTATAAATAGTATGTATATAAATATTTTATATATATTATATAAAATATATATTATATAATGTATATAAATATATTTTATAATATATATTATTTATATATATACTATATATAATATATATTATATTTATATATAATATATATTTTTATATTTATATTATATATATAAAAATATTATATGTAATGTATATAAATATATTTTATAATATATATTATTTATATATACTACATAATATATTATATTTATATATAATATATATTTTTATATTATATATATAAAATATTATATTTTATATATAAAATATATTACACACACACAAATCCTCCACTTCCCCCCTTACACATGGTGTTCCTCAGGGTTCAGTCCTTGGCCCGCATAGTATGTGTAGTATGAATACAATCCCAGACATACTACATTCACCATTTTGTCATTGTCATGCGACATTTGACGTCATCATAAACACTAAAATCTTAAAGGGACCACCAGCTTAAAGCAACCGCACACAACGGCAAAATGCACAATCGGGAAAGTCGACTGAGTTAGCAATTTAATGTGGGCAGTGTTTACAGGCTGAGGTAAATTCTTTGCCGTTAGCTTGGCTGACTAAGGCATCATGGAGATCACAAAGTTTTCAAATGCTGTGGCAACTGTTTTATTGTTTAAACCTTCAACAAGTTAACAATTTATTCAGGTATTGCTAAACAAGTCCTGTTTAACCAAGGTTTAATACTTAAAAAGAGCCGACCCACTGTCTTGCGTGAGTTTTTCTTTCTTTTTATTCTGAGCTCGTCCACACCAGTCCTGTTGCTCTATGGGATTTTTGACTAGCGTAGTGTCCATCGGTTGCATACTGCAAAATCTCGCCGGAAGCGGTATGCCATCTGGGTATTTCTCGCCTACTGAGAATTCGGACATACTCCTGTAGCGTACTTCTTTTCGCCTACTGTGTAGTAGGGTAGTACGCGATTTCGGATGCAGCCATGGTCTTCATGATCACTGCTATGCCGATGACACACGCATCTAGATCACCACTAGCGCTCACTCATCCCATTCACCTCAGCTCTTAGCTACCTGTATTACTGGCATAAAACAATGGTTGACTTACAATTTTCTAAAGTAATGCTTATTGGCCTCCATACGCTAATTTCGAGAAAATCTGATTTCCATGTAGATATTAACTGTTAGGAACCTTGGTGTTACTTTTGGTCCCTTCCTTTCATTCGAACCACACATTAGTTCTGTTGTTAAAACCACCTTTTATCACCTCCGTAATATAGCTTGCCTCAGTCACATTCTTAATCTTAAAGATGCACTTATCACGTCCTGTCTTGTTTATTGCGATGCCCGTTTTATTGGTCTACCATCAAGAACCCTGATCTATCATGATCTAACCCTTTCCATTATAAATTGACACTAATAGTGGAACTGTGAGGAATCTTGAGCAAGTTCTAAGTCTAAGAAACAAGAATGTTCAAAATCTTATATGTCCATGTAACTTGTCATGTTACATGAGAGAGACAGAGATGGCTATGCCAGCATAACTAAAAAGGTTAGCCAGAAGATAACACACACGATTGTACCCTGGGACCTAAAGCAGTCTGCCAGTCTCTATGCCCACGAATCCCCAAATCTCCACCATTACATAAGAGCAAAAGCTATTGACAAAGGGTTTGAATAAGCAATGTTTTTCAGCGTAAACTTAAAGATTGAGACTGTGTCCGAGTTCCAAACACTAACTGAAAGCTGCTCCATAATTATTGTCATAACTCTTTAGTTATCCAGAAAAAGGTACTGTGCATATCTAGGTACCATATGAAATACTAATTGTATAAATTGTTTCTGCAATGTATTTGCAGCATGCTGTATTTAGTCAGGAAGACTCAGGTTTGTGAAATGTCATTATATGCCTCAACATATATAATATCTAACATACTTTTTAAAGAATGACATGTATTTCACAATACAGTAAACTGTTCCTTATTCAGGAATTCCAATTACTCCAACTGAAATTAAACAGACATTCACCAGGTATATATCTCAACTAGTATTTAGAAAAGTGATTTTACATTCTGCATACTGATTGAAGAAAGAAGTGCAGCATTTTCTATAATTATAGTTATAGCTTGTGTATTTTTCAGTTGATTGCCAGAAAAACAGGTTTTAGAATAAAACGCCGCAATAATGAAGCAAAGCAGAGGCACCACATCCTGGAGGTGGGTTTGTCATGTAGCAGTTGTGCAACAAGTCAATCTGTCATTAGTTATGAATTTCTAACAGGCATACAGGACCATTGCCAAGCAATGTCAAAACTGTTGGCAGACACCATTCCTTCGCCAGTGATACAGTGTAACACCATTCCTTCGCCAGTGATACAGTGTAACACCAATTCCATGCTGTTGGCATTTATGAAACTTAATCTTGTACAACATACCATAATTATACATTCAGAGATCCATTGATTATATACCAGGATACCAGGCAGTGGGGCCTGCAAATGGTTTTGAGCTGTTTTCCTGTTTTGTATTATTCACATGTTTGTGTTCCAGTCTAATGAGTGCTGCCATTCTTTTTTCCATTAGTATATTATACGGATGCATTAAGACTCTTGAAATCGGTATTAATTCTTTGTTGACAAATTGAGACATTTTATTTAAATTGATGTTCATTTTTCGTTTTAGTCCTCCTATCACAGAGACTACAAGAAAAGCTCAAGTAAGTACTGATCTTAACTGTACAATATGATTTGAGAACTTTTCATTTTTCACAACCTTTTATCTTTTTCCCAGGGTTTCTATGCTCTTCAAAGTGGTCCTGGGAAATGGCCATCACATAAGTGAGATTAAATGTCTGCAGATTTTTTCCTTTTCTATATACTTTGATTAAAACAGTAACACCACATCATACTTTTTTATGTATAGGTATAGGACGTTCCCTACAGAAGACAAATATTCTCTAATAAATGATTCCAACACAGAGGTATGCAGCTGTGCATTCATGCATGCTAATCACAACATACATAAATATTACAGCCAAGTTATTTAAAATATAAACTTTCAGCAATTATTGAATTTTTCAGGTTTCAGGCAGGCAATTGACTGTTACATACTTCCCCCTCAATGAAAGCTTAAACATAAGGCTTTACCTTTTGAACATGAAAAGTATCTCTTTGACTAGGGTCCTCTAGAAAAGACACTGAACAATTAACAGGGCCAAGACATTTAAGAATTTTGGCTGGACCTTTTCATTTGGCAGCAAGCTTTGCCATGAAACAATCACTGGCATGGGACAGAGGATGAGTACAAACCCAAACCAAGTCACCAACTTGGTAGTTGGACTCTCTTCTTCGCATAAACCAAGGGCAGATAGTACTTGTCCGTTGGCTAATTTGAAAGTCTGAATCAGCTGCCCTCTGTGACTCAACTGTCTCCAGTACGTTTCCTGTATGAGGGACAGTGAACTTCCTGTGTCAAACAATGCCTGAAAATATCTTCCTTGTAGTATCAATGGAAGGATTACCATCTTCAAATCAATTGGGCTAAAGGATTGAACAGATTGCATGACAGTCTGTATGGGGCTTATGCTTTTGTGTGTCTGCATTTACCCGACTCCAGTATTTCTTTGTCTCTTCGAGGTCTCGTTCAATTTGAGTACCTATGTTGACTCCTGTAAGGTTCCTCTCAACAGGCTTGCAAGATGGGGATTGCAGTTTCTTAGAATGGCCTGTACAATCTCCTTCTGTCATCTCCTTTTTTACAGTGGAAACAAGGAGCTCTATAATGATAGGCGAAGTCACCAATAGATTCCCTGGGTCCTTGCTTTCTTTCCAGCAATCTCTTAGCTGCTTCGGCTTCATAGTTGTCATTCAACAAAGATTGTAGAAAAACTTGTTTAAACTGGCTCCAGGTGTGAATTGATCTTTGCTCTGCTAACCACCAGTCTTTAGCTGTTCCCTTTAAATCTGAGGCGAGAGAAGCTAAGATTTCTAAATAAGAAAGGGGTCTGAGGGCAAAATAGTCTTCACACTGATCAACAAATGAAACTGGATCATTTTCTGTGTCTGTGCCAAATTGGGGAAACTCGACTTTGACAGGAGGGTTATATGAAGAACCATGTAAATTATTATGAGTTAGGGGATAGCTGAAGAGGTTGAGTATGATTGGGTCTAGTTGGAGCTTTTGAACCAGTAGAGGTGCTTTAGTGAAGGAGGAACTGGAGTAGACACAAGACGAGCATACAACGGTAACTTGGCCTGGAACTGAACATCTCTTCGTTTTAAACAATCCATCATTGATCTACCCAATTCATGTACACTCAACTCAAAAATATTTGACTTTCACACTCTTTCAATCCTGTAACTTAACTTCTCTTCCAGGGTCCTGCATTTATCAGTTAACTCTCGGTGTAGACAACATTGACTCACATTCTGGGTGCACCCTTTGAGATCTTCCTCTAAAGTTGAGTCATTTTGCCAATTCATCCATTAGGGTGGGATCATGGAATTTAATGGCAGCTTCCTCTACAGGAGGAGGTGGAGGAGGAAAAGTTAGGTCAAGAAGGGAATCTGAATCACTGTTTTCATCCGAGTCAACATATTCACTGAAGGTAATTATGAGCTCCCTCAAAGATGGTGGGTCTCATCTGGATGTAAAAGAACCAGCAGTGAAGTACAGGATGAGCACAAACCCATTCCTGACGTCAGGGAAAGAGACTGACATCTTTACAAAACAAAAAAGTACAATAAACAACAAACTAACAACTCAAAAATACAAAATATTGAAACACTACAGGCTTGCAAAAGGCCTATACAAGACACCACTCTAGCATAGCCTTAACTACTTAGAACCAGGTTGTTACAGGTAAGGTGGATTTGTTCTTTGCTTATATCCAAAAGATAGTGTTTGCAGGTAAAACTAAGTAATGAATATACAAGAGTAACTGTCTTCTTTCACGCATGTATTCAAAATTTTTAAAAAATAAAGAACCATATGATAAGGACCCCACAAAGTAACGCATCAAGAATTTAACACATTGAAACAAGAATCAATAAGAAGCACAACCATACAACGTGAGATGGGAAAAAGGAACGGACAATAATATGATGTCCAAATACTATAATAATAATAATAATAATAATAATAATAATAATATGATGTCCAAATACAGTCTGATTTGGTGATGGCATGAACACAGATGGTCAAGACAACTAGTCAGTTGTGGTAATACTGAAAACAGCCTCTTGGCAGTTGCAAAGATGCACCAAGGATCACAGTCAGTACGTTTACATGGACAACAATAATCCAATATTAACCCGAATAAGATAATATTCTGATTAAGAAACTACCATGTAAACGGCAATTTATTACCTTAATCCGATTAAAGTCATACTCGAAGTAATCACAAATCGAATTAATACATGTGGAGTACTCCTGTTTTAGTCGCATTATCGATGTGCATTACAGACACATAAACACATTAATCACACTAATGATGTCATGTGGGAGTTTTCACCGCATTTTGTGACCAGACACGATCACACATGGCAGTGCTCAACATTTTACGGCAAACAAGAGAGCACGGCTGTGTCCGAAACTGCGTACTTACCATTTATATAGTAAGCGAAATACATGTATCTCGGCTACTATTAAGTAGGTAAGTACGTGGTTTGGGACGCCTTCAAGCAGTCGTCTATTTGCACGTACAGCATGACAAATAATCCGTAACAATTTAAAATAAAAACGCCCAAAACTGTATAAGGTACCATAACGAAGACTACCTGTATGTTGGTACGTGAAATTCTGGAGGGAACGTCAGACGGCGTGGGGCGGTGACGTAATGACGTGCCATTAATCGAACTATGTTCTATAACATGTAGAACGGGAACATGAAAGGAGTATTCTAAAAGCGACTCGTGTAAACGCCTTAATCACAATATTGTCTTACTCAGAATAAGGTCAATAATTAGATTACTGCTGTCCATGTAAACATAGTCAGTGTTAAACAAAGGTCAGCTCTGTTGGGAGTAGCATCTTACCCAGAAAATAAATCCTCTATAAAAGAAATAAAAAGATTGGTATATGTGGGTGGACAGTATAATTTATAACCAAGAAATCTTTCCTTCTAATTCAGTACTATACACTTTTACTCCCATTAAGGATTTTAATCCTAGCACTGATTTTTATTTTTTTTTTCTGTTTGCTGATATTTTGTAAGGATAGCAATCTTGCATCATTCTAGCATCATTCTAGCAGTTTTAATCTTATCTACAGCTTCCTTTAATGATTTGGTTACTCTTATTGTATTTAGCATGTTCATTCTGATACATTTAATCATTACTTTATTATATTCTTTTCTTCTCCTTACCTGTCAACTTTCTCTTTCACTGTCCATTCCTGAAGCCTGTCCCAAATCTTTTTTCCTTTTCCAACTTTCCACTAAAATCCAATTGCTACTTTGTCAATTTTCAGACTCCCTGCAAACAATCCATCCTCCATCTCCTGCTCAATTCCGGAATCTACTTCACTACCTCCCATCTCTGCTCCAGTCACATCCCAGCATTGCCAACCACAAAGTTCCTTTGTGAGAGTCTGTTTTTATATAGGGCTTGTGTGAGATTGGGATCAGGTGTTTCTCATCAGTATTTGGGGAGAGGTATTGGGATTGTAATCTGCGAGTGTGACCATTTTATACATTACTACAGCCTTAATTTTTTTTTTTTTTTTTTGTCCATCTACCAAATATGAATTAAAACTCTTTAAAATATCATCACTAACAAATCAAGTTAAATTATGGACTATTTACAAATAAAGTAAAATTGGTTGACTGAACAATATTACTGATTCTGAGGACATTCATCGTTTTAAATGTGAATTAATCAGGGAGCCATGCACCAAACCATATGTACACCGCCACAGTGGATTTGAAATGAAGTGTAGACTTTCAGCTTTAATTCAGTGGGTTTAACAAAAATATTATATTAACTGTTTAGGAATTACAGCCATTTATTACAAAGTCCCTCCATTTTCAGAGTTTCAAAAGTAATTGGGCAGTCAACCGATAAGCAGTTTCATAGCCAGTTTTGGACCATTTCTTCATTATTTCATGACAAATTAAGTAGATAAAAAGGTGACTGGACAAGATTCTGAGGTCATCTGCAAAATAAAGTTTCTCAGGATCCATAAGTCTTATCCGCTGAACTTGGGTATGTATTATCATTATGGTAAATTATCTGTAATTGTAATTTTGATGATAATTACTTAAAAAAAAAAAAAAACATGGCCACCATCAGTCAATCAAATTTTAGCAGGCATTTGACAGGGTTAATACTGAGCCATCATCCAAAAACTTGAATGGGAAGTTCAATTATGGACCCATTACTATCTGATGCAATCCCACTCAAATTATTCACTGACGGCTCTATTCATGTTTTTGCTCACACGAATTAGCATATCTTTTGGAAAATAAGAGACAAGTTTGAAAGTTCTTGTTAGTATTGATTCCTTGGCATTTAGCCCCTCCCACTCCAATTGCGAAATATTTGTATAATACAGAAAATATACTTTTTATGAACTAGTCCTAGGATTTTTGTCAGATTTCTTGTCAAAATACTCAAATGATCAAAAACATGTTAAAAATTAAGAGATATGGCTGGCAATCAACTCGTGGGGTTTATGTACTTCATTAATGTCTGCACAGAATTACACACAACTTGAACTGCATGCATAGCAAAGGATTCTAAGGTGATATGTAAAGCTTGGAGCATAACCATTGAAAAGGGGAACAGTTAAGTTGAAATGGCTATTTCTCAGAACCTGAAAGTCTGATTGTGCTGAAATTTAGTGTGCTGCACTAACGCACTAATCTGCAACTGTATTTTTAATCAACACTGAATTGCTTCAAAAACATGGTCGCCTTCAGCCAATCAGATTTCAGCAGGCACTTCACACAGCTAGCACTGAGCTGTTGTCACAAAATTTACAAGTATGCTGCTCAGCCATAACATTAAAACCACCAGCCTAATATTGACTATGTTTACATGCACATCAATATTCAGAAATTCCAACCTTGAGGAGGGAATGAGGAAGCTGGAGGCAGGCACGAAACAACTCAAAAAGGCACTTTATTCTTTCAATTTTCAGCAGTTTTACTTTATACACGCACATGCATGGCTTGGTGCTTGCTGGCTTTCTCTCTCTCTCACTTGTTTGCGCTCTCCCTCATTTCTCCGGGGCTGTCTCTCCTGAAGGCAGAATGAGATACAAACAAATCACTTTCCCTAATTACACACAGGTGAGAATCATTACATGTTCCCTGCTGGTCCGACCTGCCTGCTCTCTGTTCATAGCCGTTGCTCAACCACGCCCCCGCTACCACATACCCCTACCGCCCAACTCAGGCCGGGGAGCTGTCTGGCCTGCAGCTGACTATTCTCTGCTGCTGGGAGAGTTAATCTGCCCCCATCGTCTGCGCCCCTGGCCTGTGGACCACCTCGAACTTGAATGGCTGAAGTGCCGGATACCACCGAATGATGAAGGTTGGCATCCTTCATGCGGTGGAGACATTGGAGTAGGACATGATTCTAACACTGGGTGAAAGGGCAACCCAGTAGATAGTATTTGAGAGTGAGGACCGCCCACATGATGGCCAAACACTCCTCCTCAATTGTGCTGTACTTGGACTCCCTCACGGAGAGTTTCCAGCTGATGTACAGCATGGGGTGCTCCTCCACCACCTGGGACAAAATGGCCCCCGGCCCTCTGTCCGATGTGTCAATCTTCAGAAAGCCCGCTCACACAGCTCCGTCCAGTGGACTGGATCTGGCGCCCCATTTCTAGTGAGGTCAGTCAGTGTGCTGGTGATGTCCGAAGAATTAGGTACACACTTTCTGTAATAGCAAGCCAACCCCAGGAACTACTTGACCCACTTTTTGGTCTTGGGTCTCAGGTAGGGCGCAATCACTGCTGTCTTATCAATTTGGGGATGCACCTGCTCATGACCCAAGTGGAAGCCCAGATACTGTACTTCCACTCGCCCAATTGTACACTTCTTTGGGTTCTCTGTGAGTTCACTATGAGGTGGGTCCCACCCACCTGCTCTCCATTCACAGCTGACACTTGACCATGCCCCTGATGCCACAATTCTAATTAGTACTGACTCTTTTGAAATCCACAGTCTGATTTCCTGTTTCAGATTAAGACAATATGCTGATTCCCACCCCTGGAATATGCCTTTTCTAATCAGAAATTTGTTGCATATCAACACCATTTTCAGAAAATTGACTGAAAGGGGATGCTCAGTCCAAAAGGAATTGTGGGTGCTAACAGATGCTTAGGTGTAGGCTAGGTATTTAGGAATGGCAACTCAGGCATACTTACAACAATCATGTAGAGTGGCGCTTGAAAGTTTGTGAACCCTTTAGAATTTTCTATATATCCTGCAGAGATATTACCTAAAACATCATAAAATTTTCACACAAGTCCTAAAAGTAGATAAAGCGAACCCAATTACACAAATGAGAGAGAAATATTACTTCGTAATTTATTTATTGAGGAAAATGATCCAATATTACATATATTTTTGCTATTCACATATATGAACTATTGCTTTCAGTATCTGGTTTGACCCCGGTGTGTAGCAATAATTGCAACTAAACATTTGTTGACTGTTGATTAGTCCTGCACATTGGCTTGGAGGAATTTTAACCAATTTCTCAGTACAGAACAGCTTCAATTCTGGGATATTGTTGGGCTTCCTCACATGGACTGCTTGCTTCAGGTCTCTTTAACTTGACCATTCCAAAACATTCATTTTATTCTTCTTTAACCATTCTTTGGTAGAAAAACTTGAGTGCTTAGGGTCATTGTCTTGCTGCATGGACCCACTTTCTTTTGAGATACAGTTCATGGACCAATGTCCTGACATTTTCCTTTAGAATTTGCAGGTATAATTCCGAATTCATTGGTCCATAAATGATTGCAAAACAGGCACAAACCACCACCACCATGTTTCACAGATGGGATAAGGTTCTTATGCTGGAATACAGTGTTTTCTTTTCTCCAAATATAACCCTTCTCATTTAAACCAAAAAAATTATTTTGGTCTCATCAATCCATAAAATTTGGTTTGTCTACATAATCTTTAGGAAACTGCAGATGGGCAGCAATGTTCTTTTTAGAGAACAGTGGTTTGCTCCTTGCAACCTTGCCATTCACACCGTTGTTCAGTGTTCTCTTTATGATTGGCTAATGTTCATGAGTCTATGTGAGAGAGGCCTTTAGTTGCTTAGAAGTTACTCTGGCTCCTTTGTGACCTCACAGACTATTTCACATCTTGCTCTTGGAGTGATCTTTGTTGGTTGACTACTCCTGGGGAGGGTAACAGTGGTCTTAAGTTTCCTCAATTTGTACACAATCTATCTGATTCTGGATTGGTGGAGTATAAACTCTTTAGAGTTGGTTTTGTAACATTTTCCAGCCTGATGAGCAACAACTCTTTTTCTGAGGTCCTCAGAAATCTCCTTGCCATGATGCACTTTCACAAACATGTTGTGAAGATTAGACTTTGATAGATCCTTGTTCATTGAAATAAAAGGGGGTAGTCACTCACACCTGATTGTCATCCCACTGATTGAAAACGCCTAACTCTAATTTCACCTTCAAATTAATTGCTAATCCTAGATGTTCACATACTTTTGCCACTCACAAATATGTAATATTGGATAATTTTCCTCAATAAATAAATTGCCAAGTATAATATTTTATCTTGTTTGTTTAATTGGGTTCTCTTTGTCTACTGTGTGAAAATTGTATGTTTTTAGGTAATATTTATTCAGAGAGAAATTTTAAAGGGTTCAGAAACTTTCAAGCACCACTGTATACAGGAATATTCCAATGCCTGCACACACAAACATCATATTCAGAATATCGCTGCAACCAGAACATAGACCTTGAATTTGGAATTTGTGCATGTAAACATAGCCATTTTGTATGTCCACATGATGTTAAAGAAAATGTCATTCATCAGACCAGGCCACCTTCTTCCACTGATCCATGGTCTAGTTCTGATGTTCACGTGCCCATTGTAGGCACATTTTCACAGTGAACAGGGGTCAGCATGGGCACTCTGACCAGTCTGCAGCTATGCAGCCTCATGCGCCACAAGCTGAGATGCACTGTGTTCTGACACCTTTCTATCATAGCTAACGTGAACTTTTTCAGCAATTTGTGTTCCAGTAGCTCTTCTGTGAGATCAGACCAGACAGGCTAGCCTTTGCTCCCCAAATGAATCAGTGAGCCTTGGGCACACATGACCCTGTCTCTTGTTCACCAGTTGTCCTTCCTTGGACCACGTTTGGTAGGTACTACCCACGGCATACAGGGAACACCCCAAAAGACCTGCCATTTTGGAAATATATGGTCATGTATTGTTGAGGTCTATTGTTCTATGTACATTGGCAAGTACAATGTCATTGCTATGACTGCTTGGACCCTGCAGATACATTTATTATTGTTCTTGTATTGTAGCCCATAGAATGGTTTTCTATGCTTTTTTTTTTGTTTGTTTGTTTGTTTTAATGAAATTTGGCACAGTGATAGTCAGTCTCGGCTACCTTCACAGCAATTTTGGTGTACACCACTCAAGCCCTCTAGTGCCACCAATACATAAAACTTGAACACAGGGATGTGGTAGCTCAGTGGTTAAGATGTTGAACTTCTGATCGGAAGGTTGTGAGTTCAAATCTAAGCACTGCCAAGCTGTCACTGTTGGGCTCTTACCCTTCAACTGCTCAGTTGTATAACTAAGATAATTGTAAGTCGCTCTGGATAAGGGTGTCTGCCAAATGCTGTAATGTAACATGCGTGTACAATAATAACTTTACAAAGCACTGTTGTAGAAATGTTATTCAACTTTTCTCTGATTCTTTGGGCTATGCTGAGTTCAACAGATCTCATGACTGAAATTTCTGACATGGATTTTCCACCATTTTTAATTTGAGTTTTTTTCCTCCTTCACCTAGAGACTTTGTCCAATCACCAAATTTCAATCACAGTACAGTGAGACTATTATGGAAAAAAAAAAAGTTGCTTATCACAGTTTTGATGTCTGCAATGGTTCAACCATAATATGCAAACGAATTTGATGGTGAAGCCACCAAACAGCATGTGAGGGCATTTCTTCAGCAACTGTAACCTATTTTAACCAATCCTTTACATATAACTGAAGGACCTCATCCTATGGGTTTTCAAGAAGTTTTGACTAAATTCACCTCTAGGTGGAGATAATTTGTCATTTAAAAAAAATATCTGCACATAACTTTTGAATCACTCAAAATCAAGATTCTTGTTTCTCTTGATTTCAATGAGTTGTGAGTGCTGCTGATTATAAGGAATTTGTGATTTCAGGAGCAGGAAGGTGGGCATTTAAATGTTTAATAAACTTCTACCACAAGATTTGTCAGATAACAATGTGCACTATATATGTATGTATGTATGCATTGCATCTGGAAAGTATTCACAGCGCTTAACTTTTTCCACATTTTGTTATGTTACAGCCTTATTCCAAAATGGATTAAATTCATGAATTTCCTCAAAATTCTACAAACAATACCCCATAATGACAACGTGAAAGAAGTTTGTTTGAAATCTTTGCAAATTTATTAAAAATAAAAAGCAAAAAAAGCACATGTACATAAGTATTCACAGCCTTTGCTCAATACTTTGTTGAAGCACCTTTGGCACCAATTACATCCTCAAGTCTTTTTGAGTATGATGCTACAAGCTTGGCACACCTATTTTTGGGTAGTTTCTCCCATTCTTCTTTGCAGGACCTCTCAAGCTCCATCAGGTTGGATGGGGAGCATTGGTGCACAGTCATTTTCAGATCTCTCCAGAGATGTTCAAGCGGGTTCAAGTCTTGGCTCTGGCTGGGCCACTCAAGGACATTCACAGAGTTGTCCTGTAGCAACTCCTTTGTTATCTTGGCTGTGTGCTTAGGGTCGTTGTCCTGTTGGAAGATGAACCTTCGCCCTGAGGTCCAGAGCGCTCTGGAGCAGGATTTCATCAAGGATGTCTCTGTACATTGCTGCATTCATCTTTCCCTCGATCCTGACTAGTCTCCCAGTTCCTGCTGCTGAAAAATATCCCCACAGCATGATGCTGCCACCACCATGCTTCACTGTAGGGATGGTATTGGCCAGGTGATGAGTGGTGCCTGGTTTCCTCCAGACATGACGCTTGCCATTCAGGCCAAAGAGTTCAATCTTTTTGTTTCTCATGGTCTGAGAGTCCTTTTGGCAAACTCCAGGTGGGCTGTCATGTGCCTTTTACTGAGGAGTGGCTTCCATCTGGCCACTCTACCATACAGGCCTGATTGGTGGAGTGCTGCAGAGATGGTTGTTCTTCTGGAAGGTTCTCCTCTCTCCACAGAGACATGCTGGAGCTCTGTTAGAGAGACCATCGGGTTTTTGGTCACCTCCCTGACTAAGACCCTTCTCCCCTGATCGCTCAGTTTGGCCGGGCGGCCAGCTTTAGGAAGAGTCCTGGTGGTTCCAAACTTCTTCCACTCACAGATGGAGGCCACTGTGTTCACTGGGACCTTCAATGCTGCAGAAATGTTTCTGTACCCTTTCCCAGATCCGTGCCTCAATACAATCCTGTCTCGGAGGTCTACAGACAGTTCCTTGGACTTCATGGCTTGGTTTGTGCTCTGACAAGCATTGTTAACTGTGGGACCTTATATAGACAGGTGTGTGCCTTTCTAAATCATGTCCAATCAACTGAATTTACCACAGGTGGACTCCAATCAAGTTGTAGAAACATCTTAAGGATGATTGGTGGAAACAGGATGCACTGGGAAACTTTAAATGAGGGCATCTCTCAGCAACGCTTGTATATATTGACATTAAACTTGTCATTTATATTTAGTAACATGGCCTGAAGTTAGGAAACAGGACTTGACATCATTTGCACCTCAAAAGGGCTAATCAAGAAGTGAGATGATCTCAGGTGAGGTATTTTAAGCCTAGACTTAAAGATTGAAAATGTCTCAGTCTTGAACACTAATTGGAAAGCTGTTTCATATCTGAGGGGACTTTGCAGGAAGAAGCTCTGATCCCTACTGTAGTCTTTTCTAGTCATTATTTTAGGTATTGAGAAAGAACTTGCACTTTTTGGTTGAATCTGACATGGTGGCTCACAACAGACCAAACGTTTGCTTGAGTACTGTGGGGTGAAACCATTGAGTGCTTTCTAGGTTGGTAGTACTGTTTTATAATCAATGCAAAATTTTGCTGGGTGCCAAATAGGGATAAGATCAGGTGATATGATCAAACTTTCTAGGTGCCGAATGTAAAAATGAGCAATTTTGGGGAAAAAAAATATTTCGACCATTTGAGACCATTCTAATGCATTTAGATAGTGATTGTCAAATAATAGTTATAAGTTTGTTATATTTCAGTATAAATTTGAAATGTAAATGTTAAAGATCAATGAAAATGTAAATGCTGCATATAAATGTAAATATTAAATGTAGAAGATAAATGTTTTGTTCATATGTTAATTTCTCCAGCCTCTAGGTGTGTCATTGGGGAAAACATTACAGAGTGCACAGGGTTGCTAGTGTCACCATTTTTTCACCAGATGGTGCTAGTTTTGGATTAAGGTTGAGGATGTAAAAAGTCCATGGGTGGCTTTTTTTGGGGGCTGGATTAAAACCCAAGATCTTCTTTTAAAGCAAATAGTCAGACTTAAATTAAGTTCTGCAAATATATTATGTGACAAGCAAAGGGGAAATTTAAATGCAAATGTCTGTCTATGATTTAAAGAAGCATTTCTGTTTTAAGATATATTACAAAGATTCATTCAGAATCACTTGGGACTATGATTTCATCAGTACAACTGTTAAATACTGAAATTAGTCTCTATGATATTGTAGACATACAGAAATGTTGAAGTACGAAAATGTAAAAGGAGGTAGCACATGTAGTGCTAGCTATTCAGGCAGCCAGCTTATCTACCACTAATACATTATACACACACTAGCTTACACTGTCCGCATTTAAATTTCTCTTTATTTGCCATAGCATATGCTTGCAGACATTTATTTGATTTAATTCTAATTAATTGCTTCAAAACATCTGTGACTGACATGCTCAACCTTTTTCCAAAATTGGCACAATTTGGCATATTTACATTTAGTTAAAACATTGAGTGAGATTTCTGTTGTTCAGGTGGCACTGGCTAAAGCTGTTGTCTTCAGTCAGTCTGTCTCTTCTAATGGGTAAGACTGATCATCTTGCACTCAACTGAGTTTAAAAACTTTCATTGTAGATCTTGAATATACTTTGCTTTCCTCGTTGATTGTTCCATTTTATTTATTTATTTATTTATTAATGGTGAGTTTAATGATATTCAATAACAATCCCCCCCCCCCCCCTTAGGTCTGTCAGTTCTGTTAAGTCATTTCCATCTGCAAAATCTACACAAAAGGTTACTACACTTCTATTGTGGTTTGATGTGAGAGGATTTTTTTTTTTTTTTTTATAAATACTTTACAAATTTATTATCCTGAAATACTGTAACTGCTTTATTTTTTAACAGAGGAAAATTAGGATGTTTCACTCTGAAAGTGACAGCTGTGTGTCACCTGGTGAGAGACCTTTGCTTAAATGCAAACCTCAATGTGACTACACCAGGAAAAAAACACGGCTGAAGAGTAAACTCAAAGGTACTGGTAAAACCTAATCAATCCATTAATGAGCTGATATTACTTTCCCATATCTAGAATTGAGAGCCATTCTTCAATCAATAAATAGCTCAGAAAATAGTACAAGCAACTTAATTTCCCTCTCTCTTCTTCTCATAGTTCTCCCACTTTCCTCACCAAGTAGCAGTGAAGAGAAATACTTTAAGGTAATGTTCTCCTCTCCTTTTAATATTAAGACACTATAACCTAATGGCCAATTTAAACAATTACTGTAGCCTTTGATCTCACTTCAATAAATCTGGACTCAAGAATATTCTTCATAAATATTGTCTCATGGAAACCAAACAGTTCATTGTAGTATTTGTAGACACATTTTGCAGTAATAACATCAGTGTTTGTGGTAAATATATATTTAATGGTTTACTTATGTATATTTACTTTTTTTATTTTAATACTGATTGTCCAAAGCAATCAACCCCTAAACACAAAATGGAGGGAGAGAGGTGTGAAGGAATTGATGGGAAGCAGACTCTGGATCTTTCCCACCAACCCAAGGAGCCCATTCTGGATTCAAGCAAGTCACTAAGTTGCATTAAATTTTGAAAAATGTTACTTTTGATCAGTAGACTGTCAATTTTTGCTTCCTCCTTTTGTTTATTAACAAAACATGTTCACTTAAAGGTGTTCTACTTTATCACATTCCAGACCAGGTTGCCACAGCAGATGCTGAAGTCCTTGATCAATGCTGTCTGCAGAGCAGGGGTGTCCAATCTTATTGAGAACGGGCCAGTGTTTGTGCATGGTTTTTATTCCAACCAAGCTGAAGCCACACGTGATGGTATATTGAAAGGCAAGAAGTACTGATTAAACAGGTGGAATCAAGTGTGCCTTCTGCTAGTTTGGAATGAAAACCTGCATCCACACCAGCCCGTTGTGGATAAGTTTGGACACTTTAGAGAGACCAGTGTCCTTGCTAGTGCCATTTTGTCTGTAAATCTGCTCTGTGTACAGGCTGAATATAAAACTTAAATATACAGTTTAGCTCCTAAGTTTACACATGCCTTGCAGAATCCGCAAAAGGTTAATTAAAACAATGAGGGGAAAAAAATGCTTTTTTTTTTTTTTTTATTTAGTGCTACCCTCAATAAGCTTAACAGATGCTTCCATTTAGTCCACAAGACACAAAAATAACTGAATTTACACAAATGAACCAGGCTAAAAGTTTAAATATGCTTGATTCTTCATACTGTGTTGATAAATGATAAATGACTGTTTGTTTTGTGATAGTTGTTCATGAGTCCCTTGTTTGTCCTGAGTAGTTAAACTGCCCAGTGTTCTTCAAAAAAATGCTCCAGGTTCTGCACATTATTTGTTTTTTTCCAGCATCTTCTGACCCCTTTCCAACAGTGGCTATATGATTTTGAGATCCATCTTTTCACACATAAGACAACAGAGGAACTCATGCACAACTATTACAAAAGGTGCAAACATTCATTGATTCTCAAGAAGGCAACACAATACATTAAGAATCAGAGGGGAGTAAAATTTGAACAGGTTGATCAGTATAAATTCTTTTGTCTTCTGGGAAACATGTAAATACTTTATGTAGCTTCTGAAGGGCAGTACTAAATGAAAAAAATAAGATAAAAATAAAATAAAACAAAATTTACACTGATCATCCTGTTCAAAGGTTTACACCCCCCTGTTCCTTAATTTAGTGGATTACCTTCTTGAGCATCAGTGAATGTTTGCACCTTTTTTGTAATAGTTTTGTATGAATCCCTCAGTTGTCTTAAGTGTGAAGCTGGATCTTAAAATCATAGCCACTGTTGGAAAGGGGTCAAATATGCAGGACATGCTGGAAAAGCAAATAATGTGCAGGACCTGGAGGATTTTCCAAAGAACAGTAGGCAGTTTAACTGCTCAGGACAAACAAGGGACTCATGAAAAACTATCACAAAACCAAAAAAAAAGTCGTTGATCATCCAGGTAACAACACACAGTATTCTGAATCAAGTGTATGTAAACTTTTGAACTGGTTAATTTGTGTAAATTCTGTTACTATGACTTGTGGACTATATGTAAACATTTGTTATGTGAAATAGCTTACTCAGGACAGTACTATGTTTAAAAAAAAAATGCAATTTTTATTATCCCTCTTATTTAAAAAAAAAAAAAAAAAACGAACAAAAAAAAAAATTGCAGATTCTGCCAGGGGCATGTAAACTTATGACCTCAACTGTACATGCTGGTTTGCCAGAAATCTATAATAATATTAGAAGTATAGAGAACTCTAATTCTTTAGAGTTTCCCAAAACACACCGTGGCCTGCGAATATGGTCGCCATGAACTACAGATACCAACAAAGGACTAGGTCGCCCTGGTTTTTGTGTTTTGGTTTTGCCCTTGTTTCGTTTTCAAATCATATGAACTTTGCCTGTTTGTGGATTCCGATCTTGCCTTCCGAATTGGATTCGTTTACCTTTATTCCTTTTGATAAACTATCTTTGGTAGTACTAAGGATGTAACTGTATGAATGAATACGAATGCATTATTTGGAATAAATAGATAACATGTTCTAAATGGATACCAATGCAGACGCATAGCAGACACTATTGTATTGTTTTTGTTTTTTTTTCCCAAGAAAGATTCACAGATTATTTGGTTGAGACTGAAGGTGTGCATTGGACTATTAATCATGCTGACAGACCATGCTGGTAGTGCTGGCATTTCTATAGATATTTAATTAAAATAAAAAATTCTAGAGTAGGCCATTCCCACATCAGGTTTAAATATATGTGTGTGTGTGTGTGTGTGTGTGTGTGTGTGTGTGTGTGTGTGTGTGTATATATATATATATATATATATATATATATATATATATATATATATATATATATATATATATATATATATATAAATATAATACACACACACACATACATGCATGCATACACACAAATATGGATGTTCGGAGTGTTAAACAAATACTGAAAATATCATTGCATTATACTCCTACTGCACAGTGGCCCTTAATGAATAATGCCCATAATGAAATGGGCACAGAGATCCTATTGGGTTTCATAAACTGTCACGCCAACGCTGGCATCCACCGAGTACTCCATTTCCCAGAACACACTGGGCATACAAACATGGTTGCCGAGGACTACAATTCCAATCACCTCTCCTCATTGGCATGCTCACACTCACCAGAATACTAATCATGCACACCTGTTTCCAATCACTCCTGCACCCAATAAATACATGAACTTTCACAATGCCTCTTTGTGAAGTAACACTCATTGTTTCATTACTTGACTGACCAAGACTTTGTTTTTTTATTTTTATTTATCCGGCTTAGCTTCCTGGGTTTTGAATTTTGTCTCTATTGCTGTTTTCTGATCACCTGACTTTCTGCCTGCTCCTGATTACAAGTTTGCCTCACATTATGAATTTGTTCATCAGTTTTAATAAACTTTCTAATTACAATTGCATCCCTTTCCGATTATGTCGTGGGACTGATTACTTTGCCAATATCAAGGATGCAGCAGGAGAGCCTGATTGGGGAGGCATGCTCATGGCTCACGGGCAGCTGATGGGAGAGCAGTGGCAGCAGCTCGTGGGCCCTGATGCCAAAGTGAAGCTCCTTTTCCCAAGCCCTCCCTTCCACAATGTCTCTCTGCACTCCACCGACCGATGCCAACACTGGACAAGTTTTCAGGTCACACCTCCTTCTGCAAGGGCTTCTTACAACAATGCTCATTTGTATTCCGTCAGTTTCAACGGGATATGGGGGCTGGAAAATACCATGTACTTCATGAATCTTCTCACTGGCAAGATGCTGAAGTGGACTACGGCAGTGTGGGAACAAAGGAGGAAGCACACCACCTCCTATGAGCAATTCACGGAGCTGTTCTGACATGTTTGGTCACTTGCCTGAGGGCAAAGACGTTGGTGAGCAGCTCCTGACCATAAACCAAGGTGCATGTCTGTTAGCAGAGTTTGCTCTTGAGTTCTTCACAATTGCGACGGGCAGCAGATTAAATGAGCTGGCCTTCATTTTTTGACAAGGGCTTAACCAGGAAGTGCTTACAGAACTGGCATGCCATGATAACGTGCCACTGGACTCCTTGATTAACCTTCCCATTCATTTGGATAATTTCCTCCACAGTTGCAAAGTTCCTAAGCGTACACTGAATCCTGCACCTGAGATCGACCATTTTGAGCCCATGCAAATCAGAAAGACCCATTTAAACATTGCAGAACAAGAATGGTGAAGGAGAGAAAGGCTGTGTTTCTATTGCAGGGAGTCTGCTCATTTGGTGGCCCAATGCCCACTCTGGGTGCAGACCCTGGTCCAGCTCAAGCAAACTGAGAGGACCCCGCACCACCTCAGTTACCCCCTTGGTAACTCTAAGTTCTTATCGCAGCAATCATTCATGCTCTAAGATCAAGCTCTCAGACCACTGAGCAGCGGGAAGTTTCACAGACCATGACAGTGTTCTGAAGCTTAACGTATCCACTCACACTCTGCAACACCTGTCAAGAGTTATGCCATAGATGGGAATCCCATTGGAAATGGAATGGTGCTATTACATACAAAACCCCTTCTGCTTCAAGTCAGTGCCGTACATCAGAAACATATCTCCTCCTTCCTGGTCAGTGTCACCACCAAGTACCTTATTATCCTCAGGATGCACGTTCATAATCCTCAAATTTCATGGGGTGACAAGGAGATCATGAAGTGGTCCTCTCATTGCCATTATCACTGCTTGCAACTTCCCCAACTCGTCTTTGCTTCAACCATGGTGGAAAGTCCTGACACTTTGTCCATAGTCAACATCCCCAATGAGTATCACAAGATTAGAGAGGTCTTCAGCAAAGCCAAGGTGAGTGGTTTACCTCTTCATAGACCCTATTACTGCACAATCACAGTTACCAGGTACAACACCACCAAACAGTTGCATTTATCCCCTCTCCTTTACAGAACAGTGAGTTAAGGAGCATTATGTTCAGGAGGCACTGCAACAAGGCTACACCCGTCCCTCCACTTCCCCAGCTTCTGCAGGATCTTTTTTTCTGGGAGGTAAAAGGAGGGGGGCTTCATCCATGCATAGATTATCAGGGTCTCAGATTACTGTCAAGTGCCACCCTCTGGTCCCCTCTGCACTTGAACTGCTCTGGTCAACCAAGATATTTACAAAACCTGATTTATGCAGAGTGTAACATCAGCTGGATCAGAGGTGGTGATGAATGGAAGACAGCATTTATCACCACCTCTTGTCACTTAAAGTATTGTCATGCCATATGGGCTCTCTTGCACTCCCTTGGTATTCCAGTGCCTCATCATTAACATGTTGGGGAGGTTAGGTTATAGATTGATGACCTTTTGATGTACCCCTCATACCTTGAAACCCACATTCAGCACGTCAAGCAAGTCCTGTTCTTGAAGGGGAGTCCATGGACCCAACCAAGGTGGCATCAGTCACAGACTGGCCCACTCCCACTATAATAAAAGAGCACCCTGACCTTTCTGAGCCCTTCATCGTGGAAGTAGATGCCTCTGAGTCTGGAATTGAAGCAGTGCTTTCCCAATGGTTTGGAGACAAAGCAAAGCTCCACCCAGTGGCCTACTCCAAGAAACTTTCCCCAGTATGGCCTTGGAAATCAGAAATTATTGGCTGTGAAACTTGCATTAGAGAAGTGGTGTCACTGTTTGGCGGGAGCAGTCAATCCATTCATGATCTTCACATACCACAAAAATCTTGGATACCTGAAAACTGCCAAATGCCTGGACTCATACCAAGCCTGGTGGGCTCTGTTATCTGCCCAACTTAATTTCATACTTTCATATCCACCTGGCGCCGAGAATACTAAGTCTTAACTCGCGGTCCCATCTGCACCCCTCCACTGTCAAAGATCCAAGCCCCGGACCCATCAAGTCTTCCTCCTGGTTCATTAGAGCTATCACTTGGGACGTTGATAAAAAAAAAAATCTCTCACTCACCAGTTCCAATCCCCGCCACTTACCCAGGGTGTGCATGTTCATACCACATAGTCTGATAAGTAGACCTACCATCTGTTAAAGGCAAGGTACTGATGGTTCATGATGATCACAGATATTCATAGATTCATCTCCTCCTGCAGCACATCTGCCCAGGCTAAGGTGCCATGTATGCTGCCAGTCAGCAAGCTCATGCTCTGAGTCAGATGGCAAAACAGTTATTCTATTCATTATTTGTAGATTTTCTAATTCTCTACATCTGATTCCCCTGCCTAGCCTGCTGACCTCCTTCAGAACTGCGGTATTAGTATTCAACCATGTGTTTAGCAATTTTGGGATCCCAGAGGACATACTAAGTGAATTAACCCAATTTACTTCTACAGTCTGGGTCAGCTTTATGGAGAAGTTGGGTGTCATGGTGAGCCTTACGTCAGGCATCAACCCACAGTCCAACAGAGAAGTTGAATGAGCTCATCAGGATACCCTAAAGATTTGCACTTCCCAAAGTGTACATCTAAGACACTGTTGTTTCAGTGGTTAAACTCCCCTGCATACCAGTGACAAGCTGACTGTCCCAGGGATAAATTTTTTGTAAAGATGTAGAATGTCCCTTACATCCATGCAAAAGGTGGTCTCCACAGTGGTGCTTGGTATAACTGTTGTACTGCCCATCACTATGGCCATATGAATCACTGGCACATACTCACACATGGCACATTGTGGCCAAAGCCAGCATTACTGCCAACAATACTGTTGCTGTTGTATATTTCTCTAAATCTGCTTTGTGAAAAGTGCTATATAAATGTAATTTTAATTGAATATTAAAAAGCCTATCAATCTGTCTGATCTTGCAGAGGAGAATGTGCCCCTTGAGCTAGCCCAATGTCTAGTGAAGACTTTTAAGTGCTATGTGGAAGCAGCTGCCAGATGGCAGATCACTGTCCAGCATTTATGTTTTTGTGCGTGTGTGTATATGAGGTAGCTCTGCTGTTAAAGAAAGGTTGTCACTGTACAAGTACAGCGAGATTCACTGTGCAGTTTGCTATCAACTATGTTACATATACTGTATTGTATAAGCAAAAAGAGTTTCTGCACATCATTAAAAAAAAAAAAAAAAGAATACAATACAGTGACAATGTACAAATATATGTTGTGCAATATGCATCAGGGTAGTCAAATGAAATTTGTGCAATATTAGCAACATGGTATGGTCTCAGTCAGATCAGTATGTTGGATCGAGCAACACTGTTATAGAGTATTTTTGTATTATTGACTGAGCAAGAATAGGTGTGTTAATATGTATGTGTGGGAACTGTCCAGTCCAGTTGTGATTGTTAGGAGGCTGTTTTGTATTGATAGACCTACAAGAGTATGCCCGTTGCCTGGTTCAGAAGATTGATGGCTTTGGGGTGCAAGCTGTTCCTTAGTTTGGCAATGTGGCCATGGATACACCTGTAGCAGCAGACTGAAGAGGTGGAAACAGGGATGTGATGGATGGCTGGAGATGGTGGTTGGTGATTATACAAGTATAACTGAACAAGGGTCAATAATTGCTGCCTTTCATTAAATGCAATTTGATGCAGTTGGCTGCATCTTGGGTAGCACTAAGGAATTTCACTTTGTACTTGCACCCATCAGCCACTGCACCCCACATTTTTAAGTCAAGTGATCACGAGCACCTGCACCATGTTTATACACAATGAGCACCAGTATAGAAATTGTGTTTGTGTAGTGCCATCATGTATTGTTGTATCTATACCATGTTTTATGTAATTATTTTGTGGACAATATTCAAAAGCAATTGCAAATACAGTTTGCAATTGCTTTTGAATATTGTCCACAAAATAATTACAAAAACATTTCCTATTTGTGGACGCATAAATTGATATAATTCAAATGAAAATGCAAATCGTGTATTACGGTTTGCATTTTAGTTTACGTGAACGTACCGTCTCTGCCAAATTTCAAATGGAAACACAAAGTTTATTTGCAATTGCATTTCACATGTGTTACAAGTTATGACCTTGTCATATTAAAATAGCAATTGCCCCATTTGTTATTTCATTTCCTCAGTGTGGCGTATGGAGCCTGCCAGTATTCAAACGGAATGGCAAATCCTTTTGCATTTGCATTTCCCCATGCCTTGTACAGAGACCTGCCAATCAGTGTTGGGGGTGGGAGTAAACTATGGGGTGTGTTTGTATTTGGAAGTGACTTCACTCACAGTCGACTACATTTTAGAGCGCCTTGCGGTCACAGGAGATTACTGCACATTCAAGATTCTCTTCTCTTTCTCAAAAAATAAATACACAGAAATGAGAAAATGTGTATTGTCTTACTCTGGAGTGGAATGAGAACCAAGTACAATTGAATATATTTTTTTTCATTTTAAATCTTCCTGAAGCTAATCTCTCAAACGCAGCCCCTCTCTTCTTCCCCATTGCAGGGTTCCAAGACAAGACATTTCTTGACGATTCTGTCTTCACAGAGGAGGAACCTGTTGGATCTATTGAGGTATTTTACATTCCGTTCTACTTTAGTATTTTTCTACATGGTAAATCTACATGTACTACATGTTGCCCTTCAAGAACAACTGCATGGACTTGAAGGAAAAAAACTTTTTGGTGCTAATTTTGATTACTTCATGCCAACGTAAAGAGAAAAAAATTATTATTCCAAATGATTACTATGTTCTAACATGGACACATTATAAATAGTCTATAAAAGTGGAGAGTATGAAAATGAATCACATGTAAATGAATCACATGTAAATGTATCATATGAAAATGAATAAATAATTTATTTATTTATTTATTTTTAAAAAGTGGAGAATAATGGAATAGTATTTAATAGATTTTTTTTTTTTTTTTTCACTTAGGAAGACACTGTAGACAAAGAACCATCTGTGCCTCTAAACAAAAGACTACTGCCATTGGCAGGTATTTTGCATACAATTATTTCATACTCCATACCTTCAGACAAACCAAACAACTATTGTTTAGTTGGTTTTTTTTTTAACAATTGACTTCAATACTTATCAAACAGAATTGAATATGTGTTGTGACGATGGAAGTGAGGAGCAGCTCTCATTCTCTACACTCAAACCCAGAAAACTGTTCATCTCTCCCTCACTGGAGAATGCTAAAGGTAGGAACTCTTAGTTGTCCCTTTTTAAACCCAATTAAAGCGGCAGCCTGTCTGTTTGAATAAAGTCATTAGTGGATACCAAATAAAAGCATTATATATAATGTTTCTGATTGTTAAAA